>NC_042622.1:130535157-130770437 GCF_901001135.1 Rhinatrema bivittatum | reverse complement strand
AATGTTACAACATAAATCATAATTTGCTTACAATACAGGAAAAAAATTATTCTGTAACAAACATATACAGACCCCTTTATCTAAGGGGCCTTTTGTTTTACTAAAATAATAATAAAGGTAATTATGACCCTTCATAAACAAGAGAGACTTATCATTTTTACCAAACTTATTCACCAATAAGGGCTATAACCCACTTAGCCACTTTTATCTTGAAGAAAAACTTCCAATGCCCTGGATCAATGAAAACAAACTTATTTTTTTGATATGAAATCATACATTTACAGGGATATTTTAAAAAGAAAGTGGCTCCAAGAGCCAATACCCTCTGTTTCAATACCAAAATTGTTTCCTTCTGTGTTGGGTTGCCCTCGACACATCAGGAAAAATTTGCATTGTTTGTCCACAAAAAGCAAAGTTTTTATTCAAAAAGTATTTCTGGAGAACCAGATTTTTCTGGCTCTCCAATGCAAATACCACAACCAAGGTCGATCTTATCTGGATATTATCCACCGAGCCTCCAAAAAGATGTCAAATTGGGGCTTTCTGGTTGGAGTATATCCATATCACCATCATTCTTTGCAAGGTTTTTTTTACATTTGATACATAATACAAATTGGAAATTATTATTTCCTCAGAAATACCCAAAATTTCTTTTGAGTATTTCTTAAATAATTCATTAGCAGACAAAGTCTAGTTATAGGAAATTCAATATACGAAGATTTTTTTTCTTAACACATTATCCATATTTTCCAATTGCCTATATATCATTAAAGTGTCCTTCATAAATGCAGATCCTGATGCCTGAATAGTGCTACTTGTGTGCAGTAGCCGCATTAGTTGCTTTAAATCTTTCAGTCTCTTTTCATGATCCCCTAGGGCTTTCTTAGTGTCTGTGGTAAAGCAGTGGCTTGGTTCATGGATTGGACTAATCTCCTATCCATGTTGGTTACTGCCCGCCATACATCATTAAGGAAATGTTTTCAGGTTCAGGTATGCTTGATCCCAAATTTGGGAGGGGTCTTTCAATACCCTCTTCTGCAGTACTCTCTCTCCAACTGCTCCCATAGCCATATCCTGAACTTTAACAACTACCCCTGGTACATTATCTGATTTTATTGCCAATTGGGGGGAGTCCACAATAACTTCATTGGGCCCCCTCCTACCAGGATTGAAATGGATGTTTGGTTCTGGGGCGGACTCCTGGAGTCCCCTGATGAAAAAGATATTTCAGTAGCCAGCTCTCTCAGATTATAACTCACCCTCCTCCGTTGAAGGTGAGCGTCCATGGGGCCTCGAACTTCCTTTGCCATCGGCGTTGAGGTCTTAACCTTCCTCTTTCTCCCCATCAGTTGGTAACTTTCTGCCAAAGAAAAAACGCCCAGAGGCGCGCCCCTTTGGCGCGCGGATTTGGCAGCACGCCGGCGGCTGCGCGCCGCTGTGGGGCTCTTAATATACCCACAGCAGCTTCCCTGACGTCGGGGGGGGGGGGGGGGGCAGAGCTCGGGTCTCGTGCGGCTCCTTCCGGTGTTTCTTGTCCTTCAGCCCCATATCCTCCTCTCTCAAACCGGCGGCTCCCCCACTGTTGTTTTAATACAGTCTGCAGATAAGTGGTTACAGTCTTCCAAATTTTGAAAGTTATCAAAAGTTATCATGGGCTCTGCTTCCACTTGGGGATTGTGAGTGGGATGTGTCCCTGGCCTGGGTGGAGAGTAGTCACAGTTAGTTTTGTTGGATAGTTGATTTTTGGGACATTCTGCTTTGATACTGATGAACAGCAGGTGGCACCTCAGGACATAGGCCAGGGTCAGTCAAAACTTCTCTGTCTCTCTGCTGGAGGGGAGGCAAAACCCAGAAGTCTGGACTGATCTGTGGTACTAGGAATGAAATTAGCAGGTAAGAACCAATTTTCCTTTCTTAGGGACTGGAAAGATTTGGATAATTTAAGAACATAAGAACTGCCATAATGGGTCAGACCAAGGGTCCATCAAGCCCAGCATCCTGTTTCCAACAGTGGCCAATCCAGGCCATAAGAACCTGGCAAGTACCCAAAAACTAAGTCTATTCCATGTTACCATTGCTAATGGCAGTGGCTATTCTCTAAGTGAACTTAATAGCAGGTAATGGACTTCTCCTCCAAGAACTTATCCAATCTTTT
Source organism: Rhinatrema bivittatum (assembly GCF_901001135.1). Classification (NCBI taxonomy): domain Eukaryota; kingdom Metazoa; phylum Chordata; class Amphibia; order Gymnophiona; family Rhinatrematidae; genus Rhinatrema; species Rhinatrema bivittatum. The sequence goes on along the minus strand of NC_042622.1, from coordinate 130,768,282 downwards.
TTTAAACACAGCTATTCTAACTGCACTAACCATATCCTCTGGCAACAAATTCCAGAGTTTAATTGTGCGTTGAGTAAAAAAGAACTTTCTCCGATTTAATTTTAAATGTGCCCCATGCTAACTTCATGGAATGCCCCCTAGTCTTTCTATTATCCAAAGAGTAAATAACCGATTCACATCTACCCATTCTAGACCTCTCATGATTTTAAACATTTCTGTCATATCCCCCCTCAGCCGTCTCTTCTCCAAGCTGAAAAGTCCTAACCTCTTTAGTCTTTCCTCATACGGGAGCTGTTCCATTCCCCTTATCATTTTGGTAGCCCTTCTCTGTACCTTCTCCATCACAATTATATCTTTATTGAGATGCGGCGACCAGAATTGTACACAGTATTCAAGGTGCGGTCTCACCATGGAGTGATACAGAGGCATTATGATATTTTCCGTTTTATTCACCATTCCCTTTCTAATAATTCCCAACATTCTGTTTGCTTTTTTGGCTGCCGCAGCACACTGAACCGACGATTTCAATGTGTTATCCACTATGTCGCCTAGATCTTTCTTGGGTTGTAGCACCTAATATGGAACCCAACATTGTGTAATTATAGCATGGGTTATTTTTCCCTATATGCATCACCTTGCACTTATCCACATTAAATTTTATCTGCCATTTGGATGTCCAATTTTCCAGTCTCACAAGGTCTTCCTGCAATTTATCACAATCTGCTTGTGATTTAACTACTCTGAACAATTTTGTATTATCTGCAAATTTGATTATCTCACTCATCGTATTTCTTTCCAGATCATTTAAATATATTGAAAAGTAAGGGTCCCAATACAGATCCCTGAGGCACTCCACTGTCCACTCCCTTCCACTGAGAAAATTGTCCATTTAATCCTACTCTCTGTTTCCTGTCTTTTAGCCAGTTTGCAATCCATGAAAGGACATCGCCACCTATCCCATGACTTTTTACTTTTCCTAGAAGCCTCTCATGAGGAACTTTGTCAAACGCCTTCTGAAAATCCAAGTATACTACATCTACCGGTTCACCTTTATCCACATGTTTATTAACTCCTTCAAACAAGTGAAGCAGATTTGTGAGGCAAGACTTGCCTTGGGTAAAGCCATGCTGACTTTGTTCCATTAAACCATGCCTTTCTATATGTTCTGTGATTTTGATGTTTATTAAACTTTCCACTATTTTTCCTGGCACTGAAGTCAGGCTAACCGGTCTGTAGTTTCCTGGATCGCCCCTGGAGCCCTTTTTAAATATTGGGGTTACATTTGCTATCCTCCAGTCATTAGGTATAATGGATGATTTTAATGATAGGTTACAAATTTTTACTAATAGGTCTGAAATTTCATTTTTTAGTTCCTTCAGAACTCTGGGGTGTATATCATCCAGTCCAGGTGATTTACTACTCTTCAGTTTGTCAATCAGGTCTACCACATCTTCTAGGTTCACCGTGATTTGATTCAGTCCATCTGAATCATTACCCATGAAAACCTTCTCCATTACGGGTACCTCCCCAACATCCTCTTCAGTAAACACTGAAGCAAAGAAATCATTTAATCTTTCTGTGATGACCTTATCTTCTCTAAGTGCCCCTTTAACCCCTCGATCATCTAATGGTCCAACTGACTCCCTCACAGGCTTTCTGTTCAGATATATTTAAAAATGTTTTTATGTGAATTTTTGCCTCTACAGCCAACTTCTTTTCAAATTCTCTCTTAGCCTGTCTTATCAATGTCTTACATTTAACTTGCCAACATTTATGTTTATCCTATTTTCTTCTGTTGGATCCGTCTTCCAATTTTTGAATGAAGATCTTTTGGCTAAAATAGCTTCTTTCACCTCCCTCCCTTTTAACCATGCTGGTAATCGTTTTGCCTTCTTTCCACCTTTATTTTTATTTATTATTTAAAATCTTTTCTATACCGTCGTTAAGCAGTTGCCATCACAACGGTTCACAATAGGGCACATAACTATATGTTGTAAATAGTGTCTAGAATTCTAACAATTACACAGGTGCCATCAAAATACTGTAACAGTTTCATCATAACTATTATATGGTGGGTGTTAAAGTCGTGTCCAGTTTTCTCTGTCTACCTGTAAGATAAATTACTACTTAATAATGAAAAAAGATTTAGAATATACAAAAAATAGGGGGGTTTAGCTGACCGTAACCAACACTTCCCTGTTTTCTCCCCTCAGTTCTCTTTGTTGTATGCTTGCTTAAATAGCCATGTTTTTAGACTTTTTCTGAAGGTTTTGATGTTTCCTGGTCTGTGCTTCTAGAATGGTATTTTTTAACAATGACTATGCATCTTGGACATTTTTTAATTTTGTAGCTGCTCCTTTCAGTTTTTTTCTAACAATTTTTCTCATTTTATCAAAGTTTCCCTTTTGAAAGTTTAGCACGAGAGCCGTGGATTTGCACACTGTTCCTCTTCCAGTCATTAAATCAAATTTGATCATATTATGATCACTATTGTCAAGCGGCCCCACCACCATTACCTCTCTCACCAAGTCTTGTGCTCCACTGATAATTAGATCTAAAATTGCTCCCTCTCTCGTTGGTGCCTGAACCAATTGATCCATAAAGCTATCATTTATTCCATCCAGGAACATTATCGCTCTAGCGTGTCCCGATGATACATTTACTCATTCAATATTGGGGTAATTGAAGTCTCCCATTATTACTGCACTACCAATTTGGTTAGCTTCCCTAATTTCTCTTAGCATTTCACTGTCCGTCTCACCATCTTGACCAGGTGGATGGTAGTATACTCCTATCACTATAGTCTTCCCTGACATACAAGGGATTTCTACCCATAAAGATTCAATTTTGTATTTAATCTCATGCAGGATGTTTATTCTGTTGGACTCTATGCCATCCCGGACATAAAGCACCACACCTCCTCCCGGGTGCTCCTCTCTGTCATTGCGATATAATTTGTACCCCGGTATAGCACTGTCCCATTGGTTATCCTCTTTCTACCATGTCTCTGTGATGCCAATTAAGTCTGTCATCATTCACTGCTATACATTCTAATTCTCCAAGACATTAGTGTATCAAAACCCAACCAGTGCCTAAGACATTAATTCTGAAACGTTCTGACTTTGTGAAAAGGCTTATGCTTACCTTATATGGTCATTATAGTAAAGATTGAATCAAATAGATGGGAATAGATAAAGCAGAGCCTCACCTGAAGCAGAGCAAACTCGTATCCTATTCTGTTCACCACAATACATGTTCCTCTCAAATGTTTTTTTTTAAATATTTGTGTGCATATTTATTTTCTAGAGACGACCTGGACCAACAGGACCTCCTGGTCATCCAGGAAGACCTGGTTTACCTGTAAGTATTTGAGTTTATCCACAATCACAACTATATCCTGATAACTGGTACTCCCTTGAAAAAGTCTTAACTATTTCCTTAAAATGGGGGCTGTCCTTAATTAAGTCCTAATGTTCCCTCAAGCCCATTTATTCCTTGCCTAGAGTTCTACAATAAAAACAACTCTTGTAAATTGCAATAGAGGAAGAAGTGAAAGAGCTAGATAGGCCATATGGCCTTAAATGAGCCTTTAAATGCAACCTTTAAGGTGAATTTAAAAAATTGGGCACAGGCCAAAAATCGGGAGATGGGTGCACATGTACCACATGCCTGTGTCCATCTGATATTATAAGCTTCCCACATGTGTACCCAAGTACCGATGTGTGAATATATTGCATCGTGGAAAAAGGGTCAGAATGTGGGTAGGGGATTGGGCATTCCAATGCAGAGCCAAGAGATATGCGTACAAGTAGCTACGCACCTGGGTGTGCGCCCAAGTATAGTTGAGCATAAATTTACTTCCACTATGGAGGAGATGTATGTCTTTTTAAAACAATTTCCAGGAATCTCTGGTGTTTGAGGGGTTTGGGATAACTCAGGGGAGTGCAGGCTGAAGAATTAGGGGGTTTGGAGGACCTACCTCTAGATTGAGCAAACTGGTGGATGAACTGGTGAAAGTGGCCAAGGGCTGAATGCATGTCTGTTATAAAATTCCCTCACTTGAGCATCCCAAAGCTAATTTACACTGTTGTGCGCACAAAACCTTAAAATTAGGAACACACACATACATGCCCCAGGGCTATTTTATAACATGCACGTGTATTTGCAAGCAGGATATAATATTGGTGCATATCTGGTCACACGTCCATGTATACATGTAATGGGTACCTGCATGCCTGTTTGAAAGTTATCGTCTTTGTGTATTGTTCATTGTTTAGCTTTGTAATGATATCTTGCACTAAATCTGGGACCCAGATATCTTTCAACCCCCTCTCTAGATAAAAATGTAAAATATTATTTTTCTGTATCCATAGGGTTTTCAGGGCTGCACCGGGGAGCCAGGTGAAAAAGGCCATCAGGGCTACATGGTAAGAGGGCACCTATCATTTTCTCAGATTTGGTGCATACAGGTGTTTGTGAATTGATGTGAACTGCTTCGCAGTGAAAATTGATGGAGATGTGCAAGATTAAAGTCCAGAGAACAATATACCTGTATAAATTATATTAGCTAGTGGACAAGTGTACCACAAAATCCTTAGTTTGTAATGAAACAGTACAGCTAAAATTTCCTAACGAAATTCTTGGTGGATCCTCCAATCAGAATTATATAATGTTAAACTAGGCTATTACAGGGGAAGTATTAAACTGTCTGCCTATGTGCAAAGTCCGCATGTACTTTTCCTAGTGAAAATTGCCACGGATACACAATACCTGTTGCACCTCCTTTTTGTGTGGGCAGAATTTTATAGAAAATAACACACAGCAAGGATAATGTTCATACAAATGCGCGCAGCAGCTTCTACAAATGTATATGGCAACGAGCAGATCTCTGCAAGGATTTTATAACATGCACATATGAGATATGTGCGTTTTATAAAAATGCATCTCTCTCTACTCTGCTTAAGGTATGTAGGCTTACGCACAAATATATGTAATGCATTGAAACCATGAATATCAATGCATTGAATGTGTGTACTTTTCCTACCTATTTTAAAAATTCATGTATATTTACCTGCAAATGTAAAGTAGGACCTACTTTAAGTCAGCCAATTTTAAAACATGCATGTGTATCCTGCCCTATGCAGTGTACAGCAGTGCAGGATGAGAGTCACTTAGTGGTATGTGATGTGCTCTCTTCTGAAATCCAGCAGTAATCAGCTCAGCTGTAAAAGAAAGTCATTCGATTGCAGCATGTCTCCTAAAAATCTGTAAGTTCAGGTTATAAGTTCATGTACTTTAGAGTCTCTGCTGGAAGATGCCCAGTTAGAAGACGTAATACTATATTTCTTGCAAGAACCTTAAATTGATAAACATTGCAGCCCATGTTCACTAAGTCAGCTAGGTGCAAAACGCATGGGTACTTTTCTACCCAGGCAACTTTATAGCTGATTTTCAGAGAAAATATCCAGATAATTCCTCTTTGAAAATTAGCTACAAGGTATGAGGTTTAAAAAAAAAAAAAAAAAAAAGTACCTTGAACTTGCTATATCTATGACCCAGCTATGTGCTGGAAAATGTGTATTTGAAAATTAAACAAATGCATGTATTTTGCTCTCCCTCAGTCCAAACACATGTCCATCAAATGCCTATTTTTCCTAGCATCTAAATATGGTGGTTAGGCACCTAAATCCCTTTTGAAGAGTCTCCTCAACATAGTACATGCTGCTGTGTTAATAAAACTGTCTTCAAAGTGTTCCAAGCACCAGATGAATCCTGCTTAATGCAATGTATGTAAATTTGGTGTGTTTGGTTCTCTTGATAGAATTTATATGTACAGGTTTTTTTCCACCACAAAGTCACATTGCATGTTGTTTTTGTGTGTTAAGCATGAAGCTTGTACTGGTTTAAATAAAATTACAACAAAAAAACAAAACAAAACATGCATGTGTAAATGAAATTAGACAGTTTTCCAATTAGTCTACCAGTTTGCTTAGTCCTTCTTCAGGTCATCTAGACCTTCCTGTTGTTTTTTTAAATTAAATCTTTATTAATCTCAAAATTGTATCATAAAAATTACTAGAGGAATACATGTAATATTTAGTACATCAAGGAAAAATAAACATTTACCTAAGGATATACATTTGAATGTTACATAGTCTACTCCACATAATAAAGGATACAAAACCAAGAAGACATTTGTAAGCTCACCCCGGTATGGAGGTCCAGCACGGATTGGGGGCATAAAGTTATTTATTGACTCTTTGGGGCAGGGACCCTGGCTAGCTCTTCTACTTCCCTTAATTCCCAAGGTGTAGGTCCTTCCAACTGGGGTCAGAAAAGGATCCTTTCAGTTCCCATCAATTCCCTGGCTGAGGTGAAGTTTTATACTCTGTGTGCTGGTTACCCAAATAAGACACAGGGACAACTGGGTTAGTATTCAAAATAATTTTATTAAAGTCAATGATGAATTGACGGCATAATAAATATGAACGTCCAGCACCACAGTTATTTCTCTGTCTCTCTTTAATTATAATTCTGTGTCCTCTATCTGTGCAAGAGTCTTTTAGAAAGGCTGGGAATTCAGCCACCCTCCTAGCAGTGGTCCCCTTTGGTTTAAGGCTCCTTTAGTGGACAGGAAACCCTTCCCAGATGTCAAAAATCTGTCTCTGCGCAGAAAATTAATTTCTCTCTTTACCCAGGGGTTGTGAAGACTTTAATTGGGTGTCCTCCTTGCTCACAGTTAGATGTCCTTGGTCTTGATGAGGATCCCTGGTGGAAGGAATTGTGTATGGAACTGCAGGTCGCACAGGACCACTGATGGGTAGGAAGAGGGGCAGAAAAACACTTCCAGATCTTGGAAATTAACTTCTTCTGTTCCCAAAAGCAAATAATACCAGATTTCCCTTGCAACAGGTTCACCATCACTTCAGAGGCAGGTCTTCCCTATCCCTGGGCGTCCTCAAAAAAGGGTTCTCCACTTCCTGAGTCTTGGAAAGGCCCAGGTGTTCAGCAGGGCTCCTAACAAGCAAAATGTCCAAAAATCCAAATTAGTCCGTGGACAACCACTCTGCACCTTGGGTGGAGAGAACAGCAGTGGAGTCTTGACCAGAACTGGATAATCTTGGAGGGCTTTCAGGCTTCAGGTAGGCCCAAAATGTAACTCAGGAAAACTCCAACCTTCCTCTCAAACGCTCAACTAAGATGCCCTCAGAGCCCTCTGCAGGGGTATCCACTACAGCACCTACATTGGGAGGGGTGGCTAATGAATGGATCCTTCCCCTAATTACTCTCTCTCTAACTGCACCAGTATGTATACTTCCAGGGCTTACTGCAAGCCCCAAAAGGTACCCAGGTTACACATCAATTGAAGGAAATTTTCTAAATGTCAAAAGAAAAATGGAGGAGAGGAGAGATATACAAATAAATACTATAAATATCCTCATCTCTTAAATTTAGGAATATAGGGGTAGATTTTAAAAGAAGCGGGAGCGGCCTACAAGTGCGCGCGCTCCCTGGCACACGCACATGTACGCCTGATTTTATAACATGCGCGTGCAAGGGGGTGCACGCCGAGCCGTGCTGTCTTCCTCCATTGCCTCCCAGGCCATTCCGAAATTGGAGCAGCCTGGAAGGGAACTTCCCTTCCCCCCTAAACCAACCTTCCAACCCCTTCCCCTAACCTTTACCCCCCCCCACCCAGCCCTACTCTAACCCCCCCCCCCCCGACTCTTGTCTTACCTTTTGCGCCTGCGCCAGCAGCTTGCCAGCACGCAATCCTTCGACACAGCGGCAATGGCCGCTCTGTCAGAGGCCTCTGGCCCCGCTCCCCGACCGCCCCTTTAGTAAAGCCCCAGGACTTACACGCATCCCGGAACTTTACGCGCGTCGCTGGGCCTTTTTAAACTAAGCCCGGCGCGCGTAACCTTTTTAAAATCCGGCCCATAATAATTAACCTGCCTCTTTATCCCTCAGGAACCTAAGAAGTTGGTTTGGATCAGAAAATACAAATTTATTACTTTGAAAGTTTACCAAGCATTTACAGGGGAATTTAAGAATAAAGGTTGCCCATAACCCCAACAGAGTCTTCTTAAATACCAAAAACTGCCTCCTCCTAGCCTGAGTGTGATGAGCAGCGTAAGAGTGAGCTCTTAGTGCTGTGGCGTAGTTGATGCAGCATCATAGGTGAACCTATGAGGCATATGTCGAATATGCCCTTAAGTGAGACAGACTAGAGCTTCACCTATTCCAGCCATCATCCCACAGGTTGAGCCTTTGGGTTCTTATGGCCAGCAGGGCTTAAGTGAGTCTCTAGAGCAGTAGCAAAAGAGAGGGTCCAAGGGCACGCAGGAGTCAGGGCAGGCAGCAAACAGGAGATACCAGGCACAGGCCAAAGGTTGGGGCAAGTGAAAAGCAATAGGGTCAGGTCCAGGCATGAGGTCAGGTCCAAGCAGCAGGTAAGCGTGGTCAAGTTCAAGGCAAGAGGTCAATACCGGAAGTTCAGACCAGAGGTGAATGAAGACACATGAAGAGATACTGGACGGGACTGGAAGGTGGAGACAGGACATAGCAGGCTGGGCAAGGCAAGGCTGGACAGGAACATGCAGGAGCCAGTAACACAGGAACAAACAGGAACAAGGAATGCAGAAGCAACATACACTGATGACCAAAGGCACATCAGGGAACTTGTTGCTGAGGTGTCTGATGCTCCTCCGCAGGAGCCTTAAATAGGAAAATGCCAGTGATGTCAACCTAGGGTGCTGTGGATGCCTTCCCACTACGGGCCCTTTAAGAACATGGGCATTGGGCGCATGGGCACCTAGATGGAGCCAGAAGAGATGGCAGCAGATCACATGAGGGCCGCATGAAGTGGCCTGCTTAGTTGAAGCGCCGTCCCAACCACAGGAGGCCTCAAGCGACGCTGGGGGTGAATGAGTCGACTTGTGGGACAGTCCCGTGAGCCAACAGTTCTAACAAGTAGCAAAAGAAATAACAGGAAAAATTTGAATTTTCTGGCCACAGAACAAAAATTGTTTGAGATGGAAATACTTGTGAAATACCAAATCCTTGCCTCTTTCAAGGCAAAAGAATACCAACATACAGGCAGATTCAGTAAAGTCCGCAGGAGAGCGGGCCCGGCGCGCGCACAGGCGAGTGGCCTATGCGCGCGATACAGTATTTAAATGAGGCCCGGCGGTAGAAACGGGCAAAAGGAGGCGCTAGGGACACTAGTGCATCCCTAGCGCCTCCTTTTTGACAGGAACGGCAGCTGTCAGCGTGTTAGATAGCAGACGCTCAATTTTGCCGGCGGTCTGTTCTCGAGCCCCGCTGACAAACCATGGGATCGGAAACCGGATGCCGGCAAAATTGAGCATCCGGTTTTCGACCCGACAGCCACCTGCCGACTTCCAATTTTTTTAAATTTTTTTTTTTTTAACTTTTTTTACTCTTCGGGACCTCCGACTTAATATCGCGCAATTCAGTATTTTAATTTATTAAAATTAGGCCCCAGCAGTAAAACTAAACTGTTCTCACAGGACAAGCAGGATGGTAGTCCTCACATATGGGTGACATCATCAGGATGGAGCCCAATCACGGAAAACTTCTGTCAAAGTTTCAGAACTTTGACTGGCCCCTACTGGGCATGCCCAGCATGGCACTAACCCTGCAGCCAGCAGGGCTCCCCCTTCAGTCTTCTTTTTTTCCGCCCAGCAGTAGCCTTGCAGTTTAGGAGCTCTGAACTGATTCCTGACAGGAATTTTCCAAATGGAATTAATTAAAAATACTTAGCTCCACAGGGATCCCCCCTCTAACTTTACTTGACTGTGGTACTCTGGTAAGTTTTTTTTCACCGTTTTTCGTCGATTACCATCAAGTTTGGCCCTCGCGGCCTACTAGCCGTCGACCGTTACCGCGGCTCGATTTTCCATGGCCATCGTGTCGGGGTTTCGTCGGTGCCCGGACTGTACTCGTACCATGTCTATCACAGACCCTCATGGAGTCTGTGTTTTCTGTTTAGGCCATGAGCATGATGTCCTAACTTACACTAAGTGTGCCCTTATGACACCTAAGGGTCGCAAAGCCAGAATGGAGAAGATGGGACTCCTTTTCCGGCTCACACCCCGATGCCGTCCATTGTATTGATGTCCTCGGAACCGGCACCATTGAAGTCGCACCATTGACAACCATCCGGTGACCACCGGCCATCGACTCCCGTATCTCCCCCTCAAGATCGAGGGGATCATAGGGAGAAGCATCGCCATCGGCATCGTAGGTCTAGGACCATCGAGGGAGTAAAATCATCGACCTCACCACCGTCCGAGCCACCGTTGGAAGAGCCCCGTCCCAGGAGCGGCACCGACCACTCCTGCAACCGGGACATCGAGGCCACCCTCACCCGATCGGGGTTTGGGAGTTGCGATTCCACCTGTAAGGTGGGTCCCCCCACTGTGCCTCAGCCTCCCTCTTCCGTCACGAAGCCAGAGCTGATTGCCCCAGGTCTCCGGGAAGAAACTGGACCGCTGGTCCAGGAGGCCATCGACAAAGAGATGACAACGACTCCAAGTCCCTCCGGCACTGACACCGCACCGAGAGTGGAACCGGTCACCGACCTGATTCCAGCAGCGCTGGCATCGCAGCTATCCCGGATGGAGGCGCTCATGACTGACCTTCCACCGGTGATTCCCAGGTCTCCGATGGCTCCGGTGCGCTCCCCGATGAATGCTTCATCGGGAGGAGAAACACCGTTCTGCATTCCTCCTTCGGGGGTAAGTGCCTCAGCCATCGATGCCATGCAGTCCCTCGCCACCGATTCACTCATCTGGAGCGATACGCACATCGGCGCCATCGATGCCGGCCACCGATGCCCCCCAAGGTGTCCGCGGTGCCCTCAGCGATTCCTTCGATGTTTCTCGGAGCCTCAGCCGGGCCCTTCGGGTATCCAAACCACCCTCTCGTCCTACAGGTCAGCCTTCTGATCCTTATGATACTTGGGTTGATGATACCTCCACAGACACCCGTGATACCTTCACCTCCTCCTCTCCTACTGAAAGTAGAAAGTGCTCTCCTCCAGTGGACCTCTCTTTCATTCATTTTGTGAAGGAAATGTCTGAGATTGTCCCTTTTCAGCTTCAGATGGAGCAAGATGATAGGCGCCAGATGATTGGAGCTTCTCCAATTCCTGGATGCCCCCAAAGTGATCACCTCTATTCCTATTCATCCAAGTTATTCTTGACCTCCTCAAAAAGAACTGTGAAAGTCCTGGATCCATAGCCCCAGTACACAGGAAAGCTGACACTACTTTACCTAGTACAGTCAGACCCGGGCTTTCAAAAGTCTCAGCTTGACCACCACTCAGTTGTGGTAGAGTCAGCTCAGAAGAAAGCCAAAAAGAATGAAGCCACACTCCTCTATCCCTCCTGTCAAGGAACACAAGTTCCTAGACAATATTGGTCGATTGAGTGTTCCAAGGGGCCATGCTCATCTCTAGAATTGCTTCTTATCAGCTGTACATGACAAATACAATAGGGTCATCTTTAAGCAAATACAGGACTTCTCTGAAACCCTGCCTGACCAATTCCAAGAACATCTTCAAACCCTTGTCAATAAGGGCTTTGAAGCAGGAAAACATGAAATAAGAACAGCTTACGATATCTTCGACACCTCCACTAGAGTGTCTGCAACTGCCATTTCGGCACGGGCGTTGGGCCTGGCTCAAGTCTTCGGACCTTCGCCCAGAGAAGTACAAGACAGGATCTCCGACCTGCCCTGTATTGGTGACATCTATTCGGTGAACAGATTCAGCAAATAGTGGCTGAGTTAAAGGAACATCATGAGACCCTCAAGAGCTCTCATTGATACCTTCTGACTTCCCGTCTAGACAGCCCTCCAAGAAGGACCCTAAGAAGTCATTTCTTCCGGCCAAGGAACTACTATCCTCTACTGACAAAGGACCCGCGTGACAGGACTTATCATAAATCCCAACCTCGCCAGCCTCGCAAGCAAAAGTCACAAGCAGCTCCCCAGCCGGGGCCTGCTTATGACTTCACCTGGAGAGCAGCAGCCTAATTCCTTTCCAAGCATACCGGTGGGAGGTCGACTATGCCACTTTCATGGAATGTGGCAAAACAATCACAACCAACCAATGGGTGCTGGCAATCATTGCTCAGGGTTACCATCTGAATTTTCTTGCTGTCCCATCGGACTCCCCACCGCTACAAGTGTGGGGAGTATCCGACCACTCTGACCTTCTGGAGCAGGAGGTTTCCCTTCTTCTCCAGTTAAGAGCAATAGAACCCTTTCCTCTTTCACAGCAAGGCCTAGGGTTCTATTCCCGGTACTTGTTGATTCCCAAAAAATCCGGGGGCCTTCGTCCAATTCTGGACCTACGTGCCCTCAACAAGTACCTCCAGCGGGAAAAAGTTCAAAATGGTAACCTTGGGCTCACTTCTACCTCTTCTACAAAGAGGAGACTGGCTCTGCTCTCTAGACCTCCAGGACGCATACACTCACATTGCGATAGCTCCAGCTCATCGCAAGTACCTCCGGTTTTTAGTAGGCCCAAAGCACTATCAATACCGGGTGCTTCCATTCGGCCTAGCAATCGGCTCCACGAGTCTTTACCAAATGTCTCGTAGTTGTCGCAGCCTTCCTCAGGAAAGAAGGTGTTCACGTCTACCCCTATCTAGACAACTGGTTAATCAGGGCCCCAACCCAGCAAGCAGCTCGATCGTCCCTGGATTTGAGCCTACACACTCTAATCTCTCTAGGATTTCTCGTCAATTACGAGAAATCCTATTTAGTCCCATCTCAAACCTTGTCTTTCATTGGGGCAGACTTGGACACCTTACAGGCAAAAGCCTTCCTACCTCAACAACGAGTACAAACCCTCGTGTCTCTCGCTCACCAGTTGCAGTCTCAGAACACAGCAACTGCTCGGCAATTCCTTGTCCTTCTCGGACACATGGCGTCCTCAGTCCATCTCACTCCAATGGCCCGCCTGGCCATGAGAGTCATGCATTTGACTCTATGGTCACAATGGACTCAAGCGACTCAGCCTCTCTCAACCATTGTCCACATCACCGACGCACTCCGTCTGTCTCTCGCCTGGTGGAAAGATCAGAACAATCTCCTCCAGGGACTGCCTTTTCATCTACCAGAACCTCAACTCATTCTCACCACCGATGCTTCCAACCTCGGCTGGGGAGCTCATGTAAACGATCTACTGACACAAGGATCTTGGTCTCAAGAGGAATCCAAAGACCAGATAAATGTCCTGGAGCTTCGAGCAATGCGATATGCTCTCGGAGCTTTTCAGGATTACCTATCAAATCACGTCATCCTGATTCAGACGGACAACCATGTGGCCATGTGGTCCATAATATCTCGAGGATACCAACTTCAATTTCCTCTCAATTCCCACAGAATTTCGACCAACTCAGGTTCATCTCAGCAAACATCACATGCTTCAACTACAAATAGAATTATCCACCCTTCTGAAATCCAGGGCTGTAGAACCGGTGCCTCGGTCTCAGCAGGGCAGAGGATTCTACTCCCATTATTCCTCATTCCAGAGAAAACAGGAGGCCTACGTCCCATCCTAGACCTCAGAAATCTCAACAAATTTCTCAAAAAAGAACAGTCAGGATGGTTTCTCTGGGCACCATGCTACCACTTCTTCAGAAAGGGGATTGACTTTGTTCTCTGGATCTTCAAGACACTTACACTCACATTCCAATATTCCCTCCTCATCGCAGATATCTACGCTTCATGGTAGGCCATCAATATTTCCAATACAGGGTACTGCCATTCGGACTTGCCTCTGCTCCCAGAGTATTCACCAAATGTCTGGCAGTAATAGCAGCACACTTACACAAGGAAAGTGTCCATGTCTTCCCATATCTAGACGACTGGCTCATCAGAAGTCAATCTCAACAAGGAGCAATAGCTTCCCTCAACCGAACAATTGCTCTACTTCACTCCATGGGCTTTCTCATCAATTATCAAAAGTCCCATCTCACACCATCACACCTGCTTCAATTCATAGGAGTAGAATTGAACACCATTCTCTCAAGGGCTTTTCTACCCGAAGATCGAGCAGAAACGCTTTCTTTGCTGGCAAACTCAATTCACTCACAGAACCAAGCAACAGCTCATCAGTTTCTAACCTTACTAGGACACATGGCCTCCACATTTCATGTCACTCCTATGGCAAGGCTCGCCATGAGAGTTACCCAATGGACTTTAAGATCACAATGGATCCAAGCCATTCAACCACTGCATTCTACAATTCAAGTAACCCACCAACTATGTTCATCTCTCCTTTGGTGGGCGAACAAGGACAATTTGCGCAAGGGCCTACCCTTTCAACAACCAGTTCCTCAAATAACTTTAACTACATATGCATCCACCTTGGGTTGGGGAGCACACATAGACAATCTCCAAACTCAAGGAACTTGGACAAAGCTCGAAGCAACATTTCAAATCAATTTCCTAGATCTTCGAGCTATACGTTATGCGCTACATGCGTTCAAGGACTGCCTTTCACACAAGACTGTTATGATCCAAACGGACAACACAGTAGCCATGTGGTACATCAACAAACAGGGAGGTACGGGCTCGTATCTCCTTTGTCAAGAAGCTGCATAGATTTGGGACTGGGCCCTGAACCACTCAATGTTCCTCCGGGCCACTTATCTGGCAGGCATCCACAATTTAATGGCAGATCGACTCAGTCGTCAGTTCCAACCACACGAATGGTCCCTGGATCCCTCAGTAGTGTCCAGGATATTTCAACGTTGGGGACAACCAACAATAGACCTCTTTGCGTCACATCTGAATCACAAAGTGGACAAATTCTGTTCTCTTCACAAACAGACAAACCAGCCAGCCAAGGACACCTTTGCTCGCCCTTGGAATTCAGGCCTTCTATATGAGTATCCTCCGATACCGCTCATAACCAAAACTCTCGTGAAGCTACAACAGGACAAAGGGGTCCATGATACTCATAGCCCCTTATTGGCCTCGACAAGTATGGTTCCCCACACTTCTAGACCTCTCAGTCAGGGATCCCATTCACCTGGGAGTAACCCCCACTCTCATAATTCAGGATCAGGGTCGGTTGTGCCATCCCAACCTCCAATCCCTATCCCTGACAGCATGGATGTTGAAAGCTTGATCTTACAACCACTCAATCTTTCAACCCATATCTCTCAAGTGCTTATAGCTTCACGTAAGCCTTCCACACGAAAGAACTACGCTTCCAAATGGAAGAGATTTACTTTGTGGTGCAAACAAACGAATATTGATCCCCTTCACCTGGCCCACGACATCTCTTCTAGACTACTTATACCATCTTTCAGAATCTGGTCTCCAGACTTCATCTGTAAGGGTACATTTAAGTGCAATTTCCGCTTACCATAACAAGATAGCAGATGCACCAATCTCCACACAATCTCTTATCAGCAGGTTTATGAGAGGCTTAACTCAACTTAAACCACCAATTCGGCCTCCAGTCACAGAATGGGATCTGAATTTGGTATTGACAAGACTCATGCATTCTCCTTTCGAACCCATAGATTCCTGTGATCTAAAATTTCTCACATGGAAGACTATCTTCCTCATAGCCATTACATCAGCTAGAAGAGTTAGTGAGTTACAAGCACTTGTCACGTACTCACCCTACACAAAAATCCTACATGACAGAGTGGTTCTCTGAACACATCCAAAATTCCTTCCCAAGGCAGTTACAGAATTCCACTTGAACCAATCCATAGTTTTACCCACATTCTTCCCAAGGCCTCATTTTCACTAAGGAGAAAGAGCCTTACATACCTTGGACTATAAGCGTGCACTTAAACCGCACTGCAGTCCACAGGAAATCCAATCAGCTCTGTTTCCTATGATCCAAACAAACCGGGTAAAGCACTGCAGTGGGTAAACATACTCTATCCAATTGGCTAGCAGATTGCATACAGTTTTGCTATGAAAAGCAGGTCTTCCTCTCCAAGGGCGAGTAAAAGCACATTCAGTAAGAGCAATGTCAACCTCAGTAGCACACTATCGCTCAGTGCCAATCCTTGACATATGTAAAGCAGCAACATGGAATTCTCTTCACACCTTTGAAGCTCATTACTGTTTGGACAAAGAAGGACGACAAGATTCAGCCTATGGACAATCTGTCTTAAAGAACTTGTTTCCAGTTTAATCCCAACTCCTTCCACATCCAACCTGCTGTAATCTTCGGCTGACTCATTTTCACCAACAATACTTCACTGTTGCTTCACTACAAAATGACTCAGCCTCTAGCTTGCTAGTCACCCATATGTGAGGACTAGCATCCTGCTTGTCCTGGGATAAAGCAAATTGCTTACCTTGTAATAGGTGTTATCCCAGGACAGCAGGATGTAGTCCTCACAGAACCCACCCGCCTCCCCGCGGAGTTGGGTATGTTACCTTTTATTATTTTATTTTTTGCTGAAGCTTATTGCTACATACGAGACTAGAGTGACACCCCTGTATCAGAGAATATCATGGCATGCTGGGCATGCTCAGTGGCCTCTCAGGGCCAGTCAAAAGTTTCTAGAAACTTTGACAGAAGTTTTTCCCGCACTAGGGCTCCGTTACTGACGTCACCCATATGTGAGGACTACATCCTGCTGTCCTGGGATAACACCTATTACAAGGTAAGCAATTTTGCTGTATCTTGCTTCCAAGGGTCTCAAATGGACCCAATACGAGGAGTTAGGTAACTTGTAAATGGCTTCCAGGACTGGAAAACAAGTACAGATCTCTTAGGCATAGCTGGTGTGAGAATAGAATGTTCCATAGAGCACAAACAGACCATTTTCCTGAACCAATGGTCGTAGCTGGGGTTCCCAGGGCTTAACCATTGCGCTAAAACAATTTGTTTCCCCACCACTCCAGCTTTGGAGATAAACAAGCGTTCTGAGCCTGGGAGTGGCCTTGGTATGGAGTTGTCCACTCCGAACAGCCAAAGGTTGGGGTCTGGTGGCAATGGGTTTTTCAGCAAATGTGAACAAGTGTGGCATACTCTCTTTCAGAAAAGGGAAATTTTCTCACAGTCCCAAAAAACAATGAAAATAAGTTCCAATACTATTTGTACATTTGGGGCAGGAAGGTAACTGCGTTAGTTTCATGTGGTAGGCTCGTTGGGAGGTTATAAATCTTTGTGAAAAAAATTTATAGTTTGCCTCTTGCATTATAACATTTTCAGTTAACAATGGTAAATCCACAAAACATTTCTCGAATTCTGCATATGTTAAAGAAAAAGTTCCCACTCTGTCCACCTTGTATATAGTGGGCGAAGAAGCTGTGGGTCGCCTAACTGCATTATTGCTTGGAAGTAGTTGGAAATCTTGGATTTATTTCGTGTCCCCACTTGGATAATGGCTCTAATTTTCTGTATTTCTGGAGTTTCTTCCAAAAATGGCTTCTTAGAGTGAATAAAGTGAGTTACTTGTATATATGCAAAGAAATCTGATATAGGCAGTGAATACCGTTGCTGGAGTATGGGAAAGGGAAGTATGCTCCCTGTCTTCATGTCATATATGTCATAGATATAAGTAAGGCCTGATTGGTTCCAGCATTGAAAAACCTCACTCCCCTTCCCCGGAGGAAACAAATCATTATCAGTGATGTTGATAAGCCAAGTTAACGTATTTGGCACATGTCCCCTTTTACAGAACAGTTTCCAGGCCTGGCGGCACGTACGCAATAATTCCTGTGTTTTAAGGTGTGGTGGGACCATGTGAGGTGGAAGTTGAATTAAGGGATTTAAGGATTGCACTCCATACCACTCCAGTAGGTAAGAATAAGGGGTAAATGAGGATGTGGCAAACAGCCAATCCCTAACATAGCGAATGCCACATGCTAGATTGTATAACTCCAAATTCGGTCATCCCAATCCTCCCTTTTCTTTAGTGGTCATTAAAGTTTGTATGGGAACTCGGGCTCGCTTTCCCCTCCACAAAAAGGATCGCAAAGCTATTTGTAACTTATGATGGTCTGTTTTAGACATCCAAAGAGGGGCCAATTGGAGAAGGTAGAGCCACTTGGGTAGAAAAACCATTTTGAAGAAATGTATATGACCGATTAGTGAGAGCGGAAAGGGCAACCACTTCCGTAGAGTGGCCAGCATGGTCTCCATCAAGGGATGGATGTTTACGGTGTAGAATCTACCTACTTTATGCGGAATGCGGAGACCCAGGTATTTTAAGTTATCCGTCACCCACTTAAGGGGAAATTTCCCTTGCCAGGACCTCTGTAGAGTGCCGGTAACATCCAAAGCCTCAGATTTTTCACAATTGATCCGAAGGCCTGAGAAAACCTCAACTGTCTCAGGATTTCAAGAACTTCCAAAAGGGAGGATTAGGGGTTTAGTAAGGAAGACCAACAAATCGTCTGCAAAAGCTGCGATTTTGAAGATATGGTGCGGACCGCCAAAGTCCCTCACCATCCTACTCTCATCGATTTTCCACAGTAGGGGTCAAAGGACAAGATATATAATAGTGGGGATAGCGGACAGTCCTGGCGGACCCCTCTCTTAATTTGGATTTCTCCGGACATACAGCCATTAACCAAATGTGGGAGGTCGGGTCCGTGTAGAATAGGGAAAGAAAGTGAAAGAAATCCCCTCGGATACCATATCATTGCAAGACCGAAAAAAGATAATGCCACTCTTCTCAGTCAAAGGCTTTTTCTGCATCGAAGCCTATGACCAGAGCTGGTATATCCTGATGTTGACAAATATTCATGGCTGTTACAGTTTAATAATGTTCGCGTTTAATTTGCGGCCTCTAACAAATCCTGTTTGATGCAAAGATGTCAAATGCAGAAGAAAGACTTTCAGTCTTTCTGCTAAAGTTTTAGCTAATATTTTAAAATCACAATTGAGCAGCGAAATGGGCCTATAGGATGATGAATGTTGGGAGTCCTTGCCAGGCTTCGGGAGAACGATGATGTGGGCCACATTGAAAGAAGTAGGAAAACTGTGGCTTGTCAGCCCTTCCTGGAAATAATTTGTCAGTGTGTTGACTATGTAAGGCGAGAGAATTTTATAAAAGTCATATGTTAGCCCATCAGGGCCCGGAGACTTACCCGATTGAGCTGCTGTGATTACTTGCGTGATTTCATATAGCTGAAGGGGTCTATTTAGAAACGCTAGTTGTGAAGCTGAGAGTGTGGGGAGATGGAGAGTTTGGAAGAATGCCTCCTCTTCTGCTTCGTCTCCCTGCGTGTCAGTGGTGTATAAAGTGCTATAGTAGTGTCTGAAAACTTCGCTGATCTCAATATCGGAAGTGGTAATCACCCCTGAGGGGGTTTTCAGATAGCTACAAAGGATTTTGGCCGCTGTGTTTTGGTCAATCTGGCTAGTAAGCAACCTGGTTTGTTTCCAAATCAGAAAAAAACCTGTTGGCCTTTCCAAAGATAAGCCTTGGCTCTTGCATCTAATAGGGTGTTCAATCTGCCCAGCACGCTATAGAACTCAGCTCGTGTGCCATCAGAGTTGTGCTGGATCATTGCCTCTTTCGCTTCTTTTAGCAGGGATTCTAGTTGTAAAATTGAATGATTTTTCTGTTTATTTCAAGCATGGACATAGGATATGATTTCTCCCCTCAGTACCGCTTTTGCGGCCTCCCAAAAAAGATGTGGTGTGCCTATATGCTGTTGGTTGTGTGTTTCATAGTCTTTCCATTTAGTCTTTAAAAACTGATGGAATTGAACGTCATCTTTAAGAAACGAGGGGAAGCGCCACAAACGAGTAGTGTGATTGGAGGGAGAAGAGTGCAATTGTATGGAGATTGGAGTGTGGTCTGATATAGCCAAGGTTTCTATAGAAGCAGTAGTTACTTCGAAAAAAAACATGCTTAGAAATTAGTATGTAATCAATATGTGAAAGTGTGTTATGAGACCTCGTGATGTGGGTATAATCTCGTTCCGTCGGGTGGAGCGTTCTCCATATATCAAAGAGATCAAGATTATGACAGAGGTAGGCTATCCCTTTTTTACACTTACCAAAAGGTTTCGTGGGAAGGGTATAGAGGTAATTTTCAAAGGATTACATGTGTTAATGTAACCACTATTGTAGCAGTTTTCAAAAGCTATTTATGTGCTTAAAGTGCACTTAAGTGAGTAAATCCTACGGACAATTCAATGGCATATATTGATGGAATTTTCAAAAGCCCACTTACACGAGTAAAGTGCATTTACATGTATAAAACCCAGTTTTATACATGTATACCAAAAAAAAATGCCCTTCGGAACACCTTCCCCAATTGCAGCTGTAAGTATGCATGCTGTGAAACTCCGCATGTACTTTTAGCTGTATTTAGGGTGAGCAGTTTTCAGAGAGCCAGTTATATCACTATTTACCTGTGTGCATGGTTTCAGAATTGCCCCCATTATGGCAAACTGATTAACAACCTTTTAATGAAGAAAATAGTGTTCAGTGGTTAGTGTAGGTGGAGAGAATGTATGGGTTGTATGTTCAGGTTTCCCCTTTTCTCAGAATTTTTACAATTCCTCCAGTATTTAATTGTCAGGAATGCCAGATACTTCTGCCACTTCTTCTTATCAATAATTTGTTTTTGGGAGGCAGCAGGATCACATAATGAGGATAATTTTCAACGTTTGTCAGCACACAATCACACAGTTCATACAATACTGTGAATCCCTGCTACACTTTTGGCTGAATGAAAGTTAAGGAATTAGGTGACTCAAAGTCAATCTGAACCAGAGCTAAGAAACTAATTGAATCAAATGATTGGGTCTGCCTCCTCTGATCTAGATTTACCTAGCAACCCTAGGCAAAAGATGGTAAATAAATCCACGTTATTTTTTTTTATTGTGTTGAATATAGCTGTGACTCAGGGCCCCCAAATCTTAATGTGGGTCAGAAGAATGTTACATAGGCAGGTTTCTTGAGTAACCTTTTAGTTCATATAAACTCTGACTAACTTGAAGAGCCACTCTTGTGACAGAGTAGTGACAGAGTAGAGACACTTGCTTAATGTCTTGTAACAGAGTAGAGACACTTTCCTTAATGTCAAAAATAAATTTGAGAGTTGCCAGAGATTCCGAAAAGTTACTGCATTTTGTCTAAGTAATGGACCATAGGTACTGTACTTTTTGGATAAATTACAAGCCTCAAGCTGACTTTGGTAGTCTTGCTATTTGTCCTTCCTAATGCACAGTATTTGTTTGTACATAACAAAAGGCAGGGACAGTAGACATTAAATTGGATCTAGAATACGTTTGTATGTCAGGACCCAATAAAAGGACAATAACTAGCAAATAAAAGGATAACTAGCAATTTATGTGTTTAAATTGGGCTGCCAGAAAAGTGCTTTCTCTCAATACACCTACAAGTCCACATGGTGTTTCACAGTACATGCACTATTATCCATATTTAGGGAAGGTATTCCCTGGGATGTGTTGTTGAGATTGAGGGAGGAAAATAGTGAATGTAGCTTGTATATTCAAGTCTTTACGTGGTGTTTTCCCTACAATATTTACTGCACTAAAAACAGATGCAACATTCCACAGGTACTTTCTGCCTATGGCAAGTTTTTCAAAGAGAAGGTATGCATGCACTTTTTCCTTGAAACTTGGTGCAAAGTCTGAGGGTAAACAATACCTACGGACTTTTCCTTAGAGGGCATTCTGAAAACTGATCCCTGAATGCAAACAGACCATTCTTAGACACGTGCACGTACTAAAGCTGATGTGTGAGGGAGGAAATTATCAAACATTTAGCTATAAATATGTTTCCTTTTAAGAATGCTGGAATTTCCAGCATATGTCTCTAATATAAAGACAGAGCAAAGTCATTATTGTGGAAACATAAGACAAGATGAATCAAAATATATAGGAACTTAGAGACAAAAATTAAAACCAGAAATGATCACAAATGTTTCTGGATTTATTGCAATTATGTGCCCCTACTTAACTATGCAGTGCATCTCATTCCCAGCAGAGGCCAAACTAGCCACTGACCTACTGACATTCCATCATAAGTTAAAGAGCTGGCTGTTCCACCAAGCCTGCCCTCCTCAGCCAACATTCATTGGCCTTCTCATCTCTGCAGCTAGCTGTCAAACATCCCCATGATTATTTTAGCAATGCTAAAACTCTACCTCATTACCTCTTATTGTTAATTGTTCTGTTTATAGTTATGTATCTATATTATGTACCCTGTATTTTCTTTTATATATCATGCTTATTGTATTATGTACCATGCTTATTTATTGTGCCTAATATATGTAAATTACTCTGCAATCCTGTACCTTCCTCCAAGTAGTCCAGTAGGGGACCGAATAACAAATCCTTATAATAGGTTTTAGGTGCAAAGCAGAGCTGTGTATGGGTCACATTACTAGAATATCCAGCTTTGTAATCTCTGTATTAAGGTGCTTTGCAGTAGGGATGTGCAGAGGGATGCCATACGCTGCATTTGGAATTCATATTCGGGGGCAGATATGTTGCATTCGGCAAGGGGGGCCCCCGATACGTACATGCATTAATTCTTATTTGTTTCCTGGCTAAAATTGAATTAAGTACAACCCCCCACCCTCCTGACCCCCCAAGACTTACCAAAACTCCCTGATGGTCCAGCGGGGGGTCCGGGAGCCATCTCCTGCACTCACACCCTCGGCTGCCGGTATTCAAAATGGCGCCGATAGCCTTTGACCTTCTATGTCACAGGAGCTACCGGTGTTATTGGTCAACCCCTGTCACATGGTAGGAGCACAACATAGCAATTATTCACATAGGACAGTAAAAAAAACTAGCCCTGACTCTGATACAGTGATAAGGCCCAGATGTGAAATAAACATGCTGTATTATATATTAAAGTATTATAATATTAATATAGTATTATATATTGCAATACTTATATGTGTGGGGAGATGGCATGGAAGGAGTAAGAGGTACATCAGATCTGTAGTTTTTACCATTATAAATCAGGTGTTCTAAAAGTATATTTTCTGAGGTGTCTAGAGGAATCCTGCCTACTTGGAACCCCCTTTTCTCCCTCACCTAATGCTCTCAGAATCTTGCATATTCTATAGGCTTTGTAAATACAGTAACAAGTTCCTTAATCCAATACAGTTTAAACTTAATCCTCATTAAAATGGAGTTCTCTTTCAACTCTTAGTCAATATTGTAGGGATTAAGGTAGAGATCTTAACATTTTCAGAAGTGCATTATTATCTCCTCTGGCATCATTGACAGGTGTCTACTGTGGTTGTGCTGTTCTTGCATTTCTGGGGCATTCCAGCATTATTCACAGCCTTCCAACATGTTTTGTCTTGTCCTGAGTGACCTCTCCACTATCAAGGTCTTCTTGCTAGTCCCTCATCCCCACCCCGTTCCTTGGTTTTCACCTGGGGAAACGGCAGCTCTCTTTGTTGAATCCATTATGTGTAGCTGGCAGGCAGGTCCTTCCAGAGCTTTCCTTTTGTTTTATCTCCAGCTATCTGTGAGATTGCCCCTTAAGATTTTTATCCACACTTGTCCTAGTCTGGGCAGTTTCTTGACTTTGGACTTCTTTGTTATGAGGTCAAGATTTGGGAGGGTGGAGCAAGCTATTTTTTAACTTTCAGAAATTACCAGTAGTAGAGAGTGAGAGTGAGAGAGAGTCCTAAAACACTGCCTGATAGTCATCGTTAAAGCTAGAGCTATTCTGTCAGCTATTTTTTCTATGGGTGCACTGTACTATATCTTTATATCCTCATTTCCAAAACTCCTCACCCCTGCAGACGACACTGCTTAAAACCATCCCTGCATTCATGCATGGAAAAGAAGATTACTCTTTTTATCAGCTGAGCTGTCTGTGGCAGCACAGTAGGAAGGTAGAAATACTGCAAATAAAATACTGCTAACAAGCAGACCAAGTGTGCATTGCCTATCGATGTGGTCTTTGTTTCTATGTAATTTTGCTGCAAGCATGTTTCATTTTCACATGGAATACAGTTACACTCGTTCTTGCACATTGAACACTTTTCGGGTACACAGGTAACAGTGGTGACAATTGCACTTCCGCTCTGGGCCTGATTTGTTAAGGTCTTTTATTTATTTATTTATTTATTTTTAGTTTTTATATACCGGGGTTCCTGTATAATATACATATCACCCCGGTTTACAAGGAAATAAAACTAACGCCTCGCAGGGCGATTTACATTGAAACGAGAAACATTGAAAAATAACCAGGCGGAAGTCTCTGTAGAGTAGTAGTGGTTTTAATTTCTTTATTACCTGTAATTTTTTCCCATAGGCACAAGGAAGGCAATTTTCAGCAACCCGCCTCAGCGTAAAGTCCACCAGTAGTTTTGTACCCATGGACCCGGTAGTCAGTTTTCAAAGAAAATAGTTTTGTTTTGCTTTTTTAAATTCACAGACACATAGGCATCTTCCACAGGCTTTTTCTGTAGGCAAAGGAAAGAGGGAAAAATACAGGCGGAGATTTCAAAATGCATTTTGTACGCATAATTTATTTCCCCGCCCTCCAGCAATACCTTTTGTAAGATGTCTAAACGTATGTGTTGTGATACCCATGGTTAATTTTAGCTGCTCTGAGAAGGACATTTTCAGGCTGGCCAACTTACCAGAGAAAATTGCTACTTACCTAGATGTCTAGCTTTGAAAATAGTCCTGAGACTGAGAGAAGAGCCTTGGTGTGAGTGAAGCCCTTTGTGCTAGTTGTGTTCATAATCATGGAAATCCTCTTCCCCGCCAGTATTGAAGTAATGAGAAGGCTATTACCAAATTTACCCACTGAACTCAAATAACTAAACATTTCTGATGAAACCAGGGAGGGGGGAGGGAGGCCAACCTGAGAACTCTAAATATTCTTTATGCAGTTTTGGGGGAGGGGGGGGGCGGTCTGGCAGGACTGTTTGTGAAATATTGGGGATGGAGGTGAGAATTGGGCCACAGGCCTGAACTGCATTTTTAAATTTTGTTGTTTTATTTAACAGTGCTAATTAACCATATATCTTTGACTTTATCTGGTTAAGTGGCAAGTTATCTGGCCACAAAAGGCAGGGTTTGAAAACTAACCAGTTTTTCAAATATAGGGGGTTATTTTTCAAAGCATTATCGCATGTGAAAAGGACCTTTTTGCATGCGATATAATGCAAATTAGGGGGAGGGGAGGAGTCGGCCGTGGCACCGCTGCCGGTGATAATGTGAGGAACATTATTGCCGGCAGTAGCACAGCGAATAGCGACACCTTTTACAGTGTCGTTATTCGCTACGAAAGACTGCAGTCAGCCCCACCGCAGTCGGCGAAATCATACTGCCGCGGTGCGAACAGCTGCGGCCTTTTGCAGGCCCGGGCCCACCCCCCTCGACCCCGCCCCCTTTTTCATGGGATTCATCATTCCGCGAGGAATGATGAATCCTGCCCTAAGTTATCTGTTCGCTGGCTTACTGAATATGACTCCCTTAATGATTGGGATACTTCACAAAAAGTTTTAAAATTAATTTAAATTTTAAAAACCTTTCCTGAGCTCATGCCACATCTTTTATGTAAACTGGGTGATGACAAAGAGCAGCTTCTGTTCATAGTTTATCTATTGATGGATGTCATGGCTCAGAAATCACATACACCATTATCAAACCAAACTACAAATTTTAAAGAAAAATGCATAATTTGTAAAAATATGTAAAGATATCTCCAGCATGGCATGGCAGCACAGAATCTCAGCACTTTGACTGTTTGCTCTTTGAGTACATGATGGAGTATATCCATCTTCCTTATCTTGGTCCTGTGCTGTCTCTGATGTCCTGTTGTGCCCTACCATAGCAGATACATAGGCAAGTTGCTAGACTTTGCTTTTTTTTTTTAATTTAGTATTTTTATTTTAAGCAATTCAAAACAGCAGAAGAAAAAGTTAAAAAAACCAAAAATATACTGGTAGTTCTCCTTATTAGAGATAAAAATATCAATTTGTATATGAAATGTAAAATAACCGTGGAAGTCATTCTTAATTTTTAGAATAAGCCACAAATAATGTTAACATTTCACAGGTACTTTTTATTTTTGAGAATTTGTGCCCATAATGAAATTTTCTCAGGAATGAGTCCCTTCATAATATTCAAGAACCATTCAAAAGACCCAAGGACCTGGAAAATACCATGCTGTGATCTCGAACAAAACTAAGAAATTGTTATACCCGTCTGTCGCAGATGGCTGAGACCGCATTTACTTATTTCCTGCACCGCTCTCCTGCCCTCCCTGGGCCTGCTCGCGGCACAGGCCAGTCTCCACCGCCATGTTCCCTGGGATTCCTCGTGGCGGCCTGGACACTGCCGCCACCCACGTCGACTTCGGGCCTTCCTAGGTGTGCGCGTGCACTAACGGGTCCTCCTTTGAAGCCTCTTTGGCGGGAACCTCGGGAGTGTCCCTGATTGATGATGTCATCATACCTGGGTACTTAAGCTCCAGCTTCGCCCCCATCTAGCCAACTTGGCAACAAGTTCTGTACATCTCTACAGCTCCTGCCTTTGTGTTCCTGTGGCTACGCTATCGGACTCCTTGGACTTGGATTCTGTCTGGTATCTGATCCTCGGGGGCCAGTGTACGCACTCTATGGGGTCTTGGTCTCCTGGTCTTCCCCGCTCCTCGGGCTGGCCCTGCGCCTCCTGGGTTCTACCCTGCAAGGCTTTCCCGCTCCTCGGGGCTGCCCCTGGAACACCTCTGCAACATGGGAGTTCTACTTCAGGGCTTCCTCGCTCCTCGGGGTTGTGCCTGCTTGCTGTACAGACTGTCAGCGCCTCCCCACTCCTCGGGGCTGCGCTTACGTGTTATTCAAGAGACTTTCAGTGCTTCCCCGCTCCTCGGGGCAGTATTCTCGTGCTACACTGCGACTGTCTGCGTCCCCCCGCTCCTCAGGATCTCGCTTACGTGCTATACTGAGACTGCCAGCACTCCTCCACTCAGGGCAGTGCTTCCGTGCTACACAGACTGTCAGAGCTTCCCGCTCCTCGGGGTTGTACATACGTCATCAGTGGAGACCTGACTCGGGCTTCCCTGCTCCGCGGGTTGGCCTATGACATTACATCAACACCCTCTATGCTGCGCAGCTCTGCCCCTTGGGGTTGCCTCTCCGGAATACCTCCAGCATGGCCAGAATTGTGCCTCCCACTCTGCGGCCTGTCTGGCGCCTTCCCCTCAGGGTCTCTGCCCAGGCATTATCTCCAGCCTGCCTCCCTACTGGGGTAATTCTCCTGGCTCTTCTGGACCTCTCCATAACTTCACCTAGAGCTCCCCGCTGTGCCTGATCTCGCCTTCTGATGGTGTGGACATGTGGGGCTCCTCCCCATAGTGGTAACAACTCCCATCTCAGACCAAGGGTCCATATACCCACTAATCATCACAGAAATGGATCCCAAATAGCATAAAATGGATGTATCTTCTCTTTTAGATCTCATATCATTTTCTCCAGGACCACTATATCACAGACTTTATTAGGGGTGTGTAGGGAAAAAACTTTTGTTTCTCTTTTTTTTTTTTTTTGGCGGGGGGGGGGGGGAGGAGGAATTGTTTTCTGTTTTAGCTTGTGCTAAAAAACAAAACAAAAAGGAAATGAAAATTCATTGGAGTTATATTTTTTTAGTCCTTTCATATTGAAAATGACAGAAAATAAAACAAAAAATGTCTTTGATATTTTTGTTTCAAAGCAAAAGTATATTTCTAGGCTTTATGGGACTATGCACATAAAACCCCAAGCTCAGTCCATGCAAAAGCACATGCGTAATCTGGTTTCACGCAAACTTCCATGTGAACTGGCAAAAGGCATCCTGGGGAGTGGAGTTAGGAATTATATTTTTATTTTAAAAAGTCTGCATGTAAATTAACACACAAAAGTGAAATGCCTTCGGTAGAGCATTTATAACTTTGTGTGGGTAACTTTGTGCAAGCACTAGGGCAATTATGTGCAGATTTTCAAAGCAAACTTATGCACATATGTTTGCTTAGGAAATACTAGGGATGTGAATCGTTTTTTGACGATTTAAAAAAATTGTCCGATATCTTTAAATCGTCAAAAATTGTTAGAGTGCGCGATACAATAGAAATTTTCCCGATTTATCGTGAATAATCGTTACTCCTGTTAGTATCCACTAACGGGAGTTATTTGGGAGGAGGGCAGGAAAACCGGCCCACCAAAACAACCCCTAAACCCACCCCGACCCTATAAAACTAATCCCTTACCTTCTCCCACCTTCCCGAACCCCCCCAAAACGTTTTACGAGTACCTGGTGGTCCAGTGGGAGTGCGGGGACCTATCTCCCACTCTCAGGCCATCGGCGCCATTTTGGCTGCACTCAAAAATGGCGCCGATGGCCCGATAAAAAAACCCCCCACCCGACTCTTTAAAAATGACCCGTTAGCTTCCCCCACCCCTCCCGATCCCCCGAAAACATTTTAAAATTACCTGGTGGTCCAGTGGTGGTCCCGGGAGCGATCTCCCGTTCTCGGGCCGTCGGCTGCCACTCATAAAGATGGCGCCGATGGCCCTTTGCCCTTACCATGTGACAGAGTATCCATGCCATTGGCCGGCCCCTGTCACATGGTAGGAGCACTGGCTGGCCGGTGCCATCTTGGTACTCGTAAAACGTTTTAGGGGGGTTCAGGAGTGTGGGGGAAGGTAAGGGGTCAATTTTAAAGGGTCAGGCCTCACTAAAAAAAAATTATCAATGTGAATCGGAACAGATTCAGATTCACATCTCCACCGATCAGATTTTTTTCTCCCTCCAGCAAAACCCGATCGTTAAGATGATCGGGCACACGATTCACATCCCTAAGAAATACCCCATCACGCACTGTTATAAAATTACCCTCTCTATACAGTTCAACAATGAAGGCGGATTTATTTTTTTTCCCCAACTCCTAGTCATCATGCAATAGATTTTTTAAAAATTAAAACATATCAATACCAGAATGAAATTTAATACAAATTAGCATGTTCCAAACAACCGCGCCTGCTTTCCGGAGACCCACTGCATCGTTACTGCTAACCGGAGGCCTACCTGCCTACTCGACCCTCTCTACCACTCGCCGACCGGAGGCCTACCTGCCTATTCGACCCTCTCTCCACCACGCACTGCGGACCGACCTGGTTCAGCACAGCCCAGCCCTACCGGAAGAATGAGAGCCGTGACCGGAAGGAGAAAGTGAGAGAGACGCAGTGAGAACAAGAGAGAGACGCGAGAGAAAGAGAGAGAGCACAAGAAAAAGAGGAAAAGATTTCAAAAACCCGCCGAGAAACCAAAAGAGCTGCCGACTTTGCAAAAAGGAAAGCGAGAAATCAAAAGAAAAGTAAGAACTGCGCCGAAGACCTGCGCCGCCCCTAACCCTCCCTGCACCCCTGAGCCACCAGTAGGCTTTGGAGCTGCGTCCGATTGCCAACTGGGAGGTGGGCCTTATTGCCCTTTAAATCTGGGCTCACTTATACGGCACGTCCTTTTCCGCGCCACCGCGCCTGCTTTCCGGAGACCCACCGCATCGTTACTGCTAACCGGATGCCTACCTGCCTACTTGACCCTCTCTACCACGTGCCGACCGGAGGCTTACCTGCCTATTCGACCCTCTCTCCACCACGCACTGCGGACCGACCTGGTTCAGCACAGCCCAGCCCTACCGGAAGAGTGAGAGCCGCGACCGGAAGGAGAAAATGAGAGAGACGCCGTGAGAAAAAAAAGAGAGACACGAGAGAGAGAGAACAAGAAAAAGAGGAAAAGATTTCAAAAACCCGCCGAGAAACCAAAAAAGCCGCCGACTTTGCAAAAAGGAAAGCAAGAAATCAAAAGAAAAGTAAGAACTGCGCCGAAGACCTGCACCACCCCCTAACCCTCCCTGCGCCCCCGAGCCACCAGTAGGCTTCGGAGCCACGTCCGATTGATGCATGGGAGGCGGGCCTTATTGCCCTTTAAATCCAGGCTCACTTATACGGTGCCGGGCGTCGCGTGCACAAAGGAGCGCAACCTAAGGGGCTTGCCCCTTAGTGCGCCCCTTCGTGCGCTCCCTTTGGGCCTCTGACACCACTTCAAATTACTACTCTGTGACGGAGACACCCACTGCAATCTTCGCAACCCAACCCTTTTACAGAATCTACCCATCCACCACCCGCTTCAATCAAGAACAAGGATCACCTACTCTTCTTTACAACCTGCTGAAGACCCACACCACCCCTACAACATCGTAATTACACATATTTTATCCCTATCTTTGTGACTTTAAATCCATGTTCTGAATATCTGTTACCTGCCATCTAGCCTATAGTGCCTCACCCAGCTACTTGTATAAGCTTTTAATTATTGTAACAACTGTGTTGCTGTGCTGTGATTCCTTATCTCTATCCTTACTGGACCCTACCTCCTATCCAACACATACATGTGTCTACTTACAATACCCAGGCGACACTGCCCTTCACTGCGTAAACCCCTCCCAGTACGCATTCACCCATCTAACCACCGTAAATCCCTAGTGCCCATCATGATATCTCCCCTCACACAATTTTTGGGCCTAAATACAATAGCCATTACCCTTTTCAATTCTCAATCCATCCAAAAAAAAGGCCATATACTATATGACCTGCTTATAGAATATAATCCTGACATATGTGCAATCACGGAATCTTGGCTAAAAAACACAGACCATGTATTCCTAAACCAGCTCCCGACAAAGACCTACGACATCCTTTCGGTACCTAGGCCAAAAGAGAGGTGGAGGACTACTCCTAGCGGCCAAAAAAAGCCTCAGCCTCAAACTCTAAACCTTGCACTCCCCCCCAAATTAGAAATAGCACTGTTTAAATCCAACTCATTACAGATCTGCCTCGTCTACGCCCTCCCAGGCCTAATTGAACATGACCCTTCTCCCATCATAGAATACATCACTGACAACATCAAAACTGACCTCTCCACTATTATATTAGGAGATTTCAATCTCCACGTAGATGTCCGCCCTGCCACCCCAGCCTGCGAGATTTTGCTGGACATCCTCAAAGCCCTAGGTTTTAGTCAAATCACCGAACCCACACATAAAGCAGGTCATACCCTTGACCTCATCTTTGTTAATTCTCAAATAACAACACCCACTCCATTGGTAGTCACCCCAGTACCATGGTCTGACCACTTCCTCATCAATGCCAGCTTCACGACCAACACCCCACATCCTGCTTCACAAAATCATAGTAAGACCATATCGTTCCATAAACCATGTACCACAGAGGATCTCACCCTAGCCTTCGACAAAATAACTAACAATCTCGACCTCACAAACCCTGACACAGCACTACTTTCCTGGAACAACCTCACCACCACTATTGCCAATGAGATTTGCCCCATTATCCACAAGGAAATTCCCCTTACTCAAATTGAGAAAAGAAAACCATGGTACTCTGCTGAATTAAAAAAGATTAAACAGGACCTAAGATCCAAAGAACGCGCATGGCGCAAACAACCATCTGCAACATACAAAGCCACATACAACAATACTTTACACACATACCGTCTAGCTATCACCCAAGTGAAACGAGACTTCTACGCCAAAAAAATCCATGACTATCAATTCAACGTGAATGCCCTATTCACATATGTTACAGAACTCACAAACCCCTCCACCCCCACACTCAATGAGACAAATGCCAATGACAGATGCCAAGAACTAGCAGTATATTTCAAGAATAAAATTGATAACATCCTTACTCGCTTCCCTTCCAAGCCCTCCCCTCTGCCCCACTACGCAACGATAACAAGAGCAACCTTAGAACCTTCGACCTCACTACAAACAAGCAAATCGAGGCTATTCTAAAAAAGATGAAACCAGCCTCCCACATCCTAGACACCATCCCCTCAAAAACCCTCCTCTCCATCCCATCCACCATCGCAAAACCCATTGCTGAACTAATCAATTGTTCCATCGCATCTGGCAGCATCCCAGACCCACTTAAACTTGCGGTAGTAAGGCCCCTCCTCAAAAAACCAAACCTTGACCCCTCAGACCCTGCTAATTACTGACCCATTTCTAACCTGCCTTTCATCTCTAAAATCCTGGAAAGGACGGTTAACAAACAAATTACTGACTTCTTAGAAGACTGCAACATCCTCCACCCTTCACAATTTGGTTTCCGTAAAGCTCGCAATACTGAAACCCTTTTATTATCAATGACAGATACTATACTCAAAGGCATGGACCACGGAAACTCTTACTTGCTCGCCCTCCTAGACATCTCGGCAGCCTTTGACACTGTCAACCACCAAATCCTAATGACCCGCCTGGCAGAAATAGGTATTGCGGACACTGCTCTTTCCTGGTTCTCCTCCTATCTCAACCACAGAGAATACCTAGTAAAAATTGATAGGCACCAATCCTCACACATCCCCATCTCTCAAGGTGTTCCCCAAGGATCCTCCTTATCCTCCACCCTGTTCAACATTTACCTCCTACCTCTATGCCACCTACTGTCCGACCTAGGTCTGAAATTTTCTTATATGCAGACGATGTGCAGATTCTCATCCCAATCCAAAAATCAATAAATGAATCCATGCACTTCTGGGAATCTTGCCTTACCTCCATAAACTCCATGCTATCCAACCTTCACTTAGCTCTAAACGCCTCTAAAACTGAACTACTCATCTCCAGTCATCCTGACCACACTCCCCACCACACACCCCAGAACACAACCACAGCCCATTACCAGTTGCATGCAGTAAGAGACCTGGGTGTCCTCATAGATCATCACCTAAACTTTAAACCCTACATCAGATCTCTCCTAAAGGGAGGTTTCTACAAGTTAAATGTCCTCAAGAAACTCAAACCCCTACTCCACACTCAAGACTTCCGTACTGTAATTCAGACCACCATGCTTACAAAACTGGACTACTGTAACTCCCTCCTACTCGGCCTTCCCACCTCCACCATTAAACTACTCCAGATTCTATAAAACTCCATGGCCAGAGTCATAACTAATACCTGTAAAACAGAACATATCACCCCTATCTTAAAGGACCTGCATTGGCTGCCCATCTCCTTCTGCTCACAATACAAAACTCTTACCATTCTTCACTGTTCATTATACAAATTCAATCATACCTGGCTAGATGAAATGCCTCGCTTCCGCGCCACTGACCTCCCCACAAGAAGTGCCCTTGTAGGTACCCTACACACACCTTCCCTTAAGTCTGCGCATCTGTCCCTCACCAGAGAGAGGGCCTTCTCCATCGCTGATGCCTCCCTCTGGAATTCCCTCCCCATCTCCCTCCGTCTAGAGCCGTCTCTGCAAAAATTTAAAAAAGGAGTCAAAACATGGCTCTTCAAGCAGGCCTACCCTGATACAAACCAAACGTAGATTCTTCTCCCTGAACTGTACTTCCACAATGGCCTCCCTCCCATCCGCCTGCCCCTCCCTACCCATGTGCTACCTCCCACCATTAGACCCGCCATAACCTCCCTTCCTTTCTTAGCCTTTCTCAGGTATACGCACTTTGTGAACAGCCCTGACATTAAAAACTCCATAGATAAAGATAATGATTATAGGTTGTACATAGTTCCTCTTTGTTTGTTTTCACCCCTGTTCTGGTATATAGTGTTTCATTTGATGTATAGTTCCTCTTTGCTTTCACTTCTATCTGGTACTTCGTTTTATTGTATTTTCCTCCTTTCAGTTTAATGTAAGCTGGCATGATGTACCATACGAATGTCGGTAAAGAAAAGCCTATAAATAATTAAATAAATAAATAAATAAATACATCATGCCAATAAAATAAATTTGTTGATGCAATGATTAATCACAATCAATGCCAGCATTAGAAGATTTCTTGCCCATGGATTCCACCTCTGCTGTTCCTCTCTGGTTTTCATGTTTGTATGTTGAGAGGAGAGATCAGGCATTAGAAAAGGGTGAAGCATTAGGGGTGGAGGAGGGTAATGAAGGAATGGAAATATTTAGTTATCTATACAAGGCCATTAAAGATAGGTACTGTACCAGCGGAAAACATCTGGAAGGATTTTACTGATCCTGTCTAATAAGGAGACTGTAAATATTACCAGTCTTCAGTGAAGCTTCATCAAACGAGCATTTAAATGACGGAGCTACTGGCAATGCATAAACAGCATTCACAGGAGGTGAATAAGCTTCCCTTTCAAATGGTCAGCAAACAGCAGCTGGGATGTAGATGTGAGTAAGAAATAGAAGAAAAAAGATTCCTTAGCTGACTGAGGTCTCTGAATAACTGACTCTATGAGGAAAGATTCTTTTGCAGTAAAAAAAATATAGACGGTAACTTTAAAACAGGCGTGCATCCATTTTAGAACATATGTGCATGTATGTATGCATGTTATAAAATAGCATGGATGCAAATACATGTGCGCACAATATGCATGCAAATGCCACTTCTACCAAGTAAGTGGGGGAATTTTATAAAGGATACGTGCCGATGCCATTACCAGTTTTCCCAGTTCGCTCACAGTTTGCCCGGGTAAAGGATAGGACTTCCTAACCTCCCTAATTTAATAGCCTCCTTTTCCCTCTGTTAGCCCCAACCCTTAAAACCCTGCTGACTAGACTAGATTTCTTTGTTTTATTACTTACACGCCATCCATAGCAATAGTAAAGTTAAGTGCCTGTGCACATAAGTATTTATTAGAGATGTGAATCGGTACCAGACTCGTTTCCGGTATCGTGTTCGTAGGGTTCTGAGCGCTTTTGTTCGGCTGTCCCGAGCAGAAGAACCCCCCCTGCCCCCAACCCTTTACATTTAATTATTTAGAATCCCCCACCCTCCCACACCCCCCCCCCCCCAAACTTTTCTAAAGTATCTGGTGGTCCAGCAGGGTCCTGGGAGCAATCTCCCGCTCTCGGGCCATCGGCTGCCAGTAAACAAAATAGTGCCGGTGGCCCTTTGCCCTTACCATGTGACAGGGGCTACCGTGCCATTGGTCGGCCCCTGTCACATGGAAGGAGCATAGTTTTTTTAGGATGGCGCCAGCCATCCATTGTTCCTACCATGTGACAGGGGCCAGTCAATGGCACCGATAGCCCTTGTCACATGGGGCCATCGGCGCCATTTTGATTAGTGGCAGCCGACGGCCCGAGAGAGGGAGATCGCTCCCGGGACCCCCGCTGGACCACCAGGTACTTTAGAAAAGTTTTGGGGGCGTTGGGAGGGTGGGGAATTCTAAATAATTTGATTTAAATGGTTGGGGTGGGTTTGGGAGTTGTTTTTCTGTGTGCCCTTTCTTCCCTCCCCCACATGAAAATTTTGTGGGGTTTTCCTTTCGCTTTCGGGGACCTCCCAATACCTGACAGATGAGAAAATATCGTACGATATTTTCATCCGTCAGAAAAAGAATTCACATCCCTTGTATTTATGTGTATATCTCTTGGCCTTCCCCAACATGTCTACGCCCAGCCCAGACCATGCCCATTCCCCGCCCCTTTTTGCAAACGTTTTCCTGGTGCACACAGCACGAGATATACATGTCCTCAGGAGGCTTTTAAATCCAGGTGATGCATGCCGGCTTGACTTGTGCACGTATCCCTCAGTTTTGGCATATGCAGGGCTTTTAAAATTAGCCTTATAGTAATTCATTGACAAAAGTGTACAGTAGGGTACTGTGTGCAATAACATACTGACTTTCGCCAGTGTGGCGGAAGATTGGTGGTGAAGGGTGACCCTATAAACTGATATAGTCAACACATTTCATCCATAATACATCAAGGATATGTTACCAGCCCGTGGATGGATAACAAATGGTAACTGTATGACCTAATTTGGGCCACTAGTTTACTGTGTTACAACACTTAATTATTCTGCTTTTATTTGGAGTTACATCGAGGGCTTGATTTTCAAAACAACTTGGAGTAGATTTTCAAAGGGTTGAGCGCGTAAGATACGCACGCAACCCCTGAAAACCTACCCCTGCCTTCTCCTGCGCGCGCCAAGCCTATCTTGCATAGGCTTAGCATCTCGCGCAAGCCCCAGGACACGCGTAAGTCCCGGGGCCTGATAAATGGGCGTTCTGGGGGCGGGGCCATGGGTGGGCCGCCGGCCCGGGGGCGTTCCAGGGGTGGGACAGAGGCCTCCGGAACAACCACCTAGCCAGGGGATGGAGAGCCAGTGCGTGCAAGTTAAATCTTCAGTAAAGGTCAGGGGGGGGGGGTTAGATAGGGGAAGGGAGGGGAAGGTGTGGGGGGGGGGGGGGAGAAGGAAAGTTCCCTCTGAGGCCACTCCGATGTTATAAAATCTGGCCCAAAATCAATTAGGGAATGGAGGCAGGCTGCTCGGCTCGGCGCGCGCCTGTTGCACAATTGTGCAACCCCCTGCGCGCGCCGACCCTGGATTTTATAACATGCGCGTGGCAGCGCGCGCGCATGTTATAAAATCTGGCGTAGATTTGTTCGTGCCGGGTTGCTCGAACAAATCTATGACCGCGCACATGTTATAAAATCTGGCCCAAAATCAATTAGCATCCAGTGTGTGTAAAAGTCGGTTTGAAAAGAGACATTCCAGGGGGTGGAGGTGAGGTAGGGAAACCATTTAAATGCATATTTTCAATTTCTGAAAGTGTGTGCCTAAATCTACATGCACATATTTACATCTGCTCCTGAGCCAGTGTAAACAAGTGTATGCCTATCAGCTCTGGTTCTGCGCAAACTCAGGAATTTTCAAAGCAGACTTATGCACATAAATCCATTTAAAATATTTTCCTAAAATCTGCATGTGCTTGCATACTTTAGTCCTACACAGGCTGTTGAAAATTACCTTCCCTTTGTTGTATATGGAGCATCTAATAGCTAAAGATTAGTTTCCATGAAACTGGCTGGATAATTATTTTGTTGGAGGGAGGAAAGTGGTTGACTAGGGGTGGGGTTTAATGTCTGGAACATGAGACATTGTTAGGACTCCAGCTGTCTGAGTAAGTCACTTTACTTTTCTATGTCTCTGGTTGCTCAGCTTTGATTGGATACTCTAATATCTGTTTATTCTGCCTTCTCTCACATAAAAAGTATACAACCCAATCAGGCTGATGCAGTATCATACACTGGCCGCAGCGCATGGCTCACGTGCGATTCAACGCACGTCAATAACCCCCGATGCAAAATGGGGATTAGTGTGTCCAATTACATGCTTAGGTAGTAGCACTCATCACATTTATATTTATTTAGATTTTTATACTCTGCTTTTTGGCACTTCACAGTGTACATCAAAGTGGATTACATTCAGGTACTATAGGTATTTTCCTATCCCCACCAGATTTATAATCTAATTTTGTACCTGAGGCAATGGAGGATAAAGTGACTTGCCCAAGTTTACAAGGAGCAGCAGCAAGATTTGAACGCTGGTTTCCCTGGATTGTTACCTGCTGCTCTAACCACTAGGATACTCTTCTACTCCAACATGTAAATGCATATTGATGAGGCTATTATCTATTCCCCCCAATGCAAAAAAATATGTGCACCCGACGCACACTTTTTTACTCACCAAAATTAATGCCTAATTTTGGAGGAGCCAATAACGTGTACAGAAAAGTAGAAAATACTGCTTTTCTGTACTTCCTCCGACTTAATATCGTGGTGATAGTAAGTCAGAGGAACTAAAAAATTCAAAATGTTGGCCCCCCCAAAAAAAAGGGTACAGGTGGTCAGGTTAGGAAAATGGACACTCGTTAATTGAGCAGCCATTTTCCTAACCCGCTGACAGCCACCCCTCCTGGGCGCCTGCTGCCGAGAAGCTGCTAGGGGCACGTATTTCCCTTAGTGCCTCCTTTTACTGCGGCAGCCCATTTGCATTTTGCATCGGGCGCCCTCGAGAGGTGGATCAGCGCACGTTAAGAGAGCGGGCGTTCAATTAATGTGTGCCAATATTGCATCAACCTGAATATGTTCACATATCTGCCTCAGGCAGACAGTAGAGTACCTTTTATCTGAACACCCTTAACAGGAAATTCCCATTATCCTGAAAAATCCACACCCCCTGCAACTCGAACCAGTCCTTTTTGCCCTGCTGCAGCCCAACCAGGATTCCCACAATGAGCAAAGCCAGCAGTCTGGTATTCTCAAAATTGCTCTTTCACCATCTCGCATTTCCATGCAGTTCAAAGTCTCAAGTAAGCTGTTTGAACCACTCTGTAAATGGTCAGGCAGTGAGAGGTTGTACTTCCATTATCTGGAAAAAAAAACCATTATCCAGAATGGCCACAGTCTCAAGCATGTCAAATAAATGGTACTTTACTATAGGCATATGTGTGATTGCAAAGCTCCTTGTAATTCTACTTGGTAAAAAAGCATTAAGTGAATAAAATTATTGGTGTTATGCATTTAGTATGTTAATTTATGAAGTTCTTTTTACTAAAGTGTTTTAATCATCACTAGATTGGTATCCAGTAAGGATATGAGTGATTTTCCTTTTAAGGGAAATGTTCAAATTTCATTTTTCCCACCAACTTTCTCTTTCTCTCTCTCTGTAGGGTGAATTTGGCCTACAGGGTCTTCAAGGATTTCCGGGCATCCCAGGGTGTGATGGTTTCCCTGGATTAGATGGAAAGCCAGGACCACCAGGAATACCAGGAGAGCAGGTGAGAACCAAAAGAAATGTAAAGGTTAGTTTCATGAGATTAGTGCAAATAACTGAAGACAATAATATATTTGTATTAAATATAAATATATAGTGTATTAACAGTTTTTCTATAATGGACTCAACCATGGGAATCTGAGGAAGCTCAACTTCTCAATACCAATAAATATATATAGATCCCTGTACTCTAACTTGCTGTTCCCTTATGAAATTTATTTCTAAGGTCCATGAACAACCATGCTACTTCTTCTTTTACTTACATAAATATATTTTGGCCATTTAAAATCACATTTGGTTGAATCTTCCTCTGTCACTATCTGATAATTTTTAATATAGAAAGTGTAAAAACAACCTGTGGTACATGGGCAGGTTCCGGGTAAAGATCGGCCTGGGAATTTTCTGCCCAGGAGATACCCTGTGGTCTGCCGAGCGTGGCTCTGTCTCGACCATGCTCGGCAGACCACATGACCAGAGCGAACGGCCCACCAGGGGATAAACATCCTGCATGAAACTAAATGCACAATTGAATCTTTATGGGTAGAAATCCCTTGTGTTAGAGAAGACTATAGTGATAGGAGTATACTACCGTCCACCTGGTCAAGATGGTGAGACTGATAGTGAAATGCTAAGAGAAATTAGGGAAGCTAACCAAATTGGTAGTGCGGTAATAATGGGAGACTTCAATTACCTCAATATTGACGGGGTAAATGTATCATCGGTACATGCTAGAGATACAAAGTTCCTGGATGGAATAAATGACATTTTTATGGAGCAATTGGTTCAGGAACCGACTAGAGAGGGAGCAATTTTAGATCTAATTCTCAGTGGAGCACAGGATTTAGTGAGAGAGGTAACGGTGGTGGGGCTGCCTGGCAATAGTGATCATAATATGATCAAATTTGAAAATGACTGGAAGGGGGACAGTAAGCAAATCCAAGGCTCTCGTACTAAACTTTCAAAAGGGAAACTTTGATAAAATGAAAAAAATTGTTAAACAACTGAAAGGAGCAGCTACAAAGGTAAAAAGTATGCAAGAGGAGTGGTCATTGTTAAAAAACGATTACCGGCATGGTTAAAAGGGGAGGTGAAAGAAGCTATTTTAGCCAAAAGATCTTCATTCAAAAATTGGAAGAAGGATCCAATAGAAGAAAATAGGATAATGCATAAGCGTTGGCAAGTTAAATGTAAGACATTGATAAGACAGGCTAAGAGAGAATTTGAAAAGAAGTTGGCCGAGGATGAAAAAACTCACAGTAAAAACTTTTTAAAATATATCCGAAGCAGGAAGCCTGTGAGGGAGTCAATTGGACTGTTAGATGACTGAGGGGGTTAAAGGGGCACTTAGAGAATATAAGGCCATCGTGGAAAGATTAAATGATTTCTTTGCTTCGGTGTTTACTAAAGAGTATGTTGGGGAGATACCCGTTCCAGAGAAGGTTTTCATGGGTAATGATTCAGATGGACTGAACCAAATCACGGTGAACCTAGAAGATGTGGTAGACCTGATTGATAAACTGAAGAGTAGTAAACCACCTGGACCGGATGGTATACACCCCAGAGTTCTGAAGGAACTAAAAAATGAAATTTCAGACCTATTAGTAAAAATTTGTAACCTATTATTAAAATCATCCATTGTACCTGAAGACTGGAGGATAGCTAATGTAATCCCAATATTTAAAAAGGGCTCCAGGGGCGATCCTGGAAACTACAGACCGGTTATCCTGACTTCAGTGCCAGGAAAAATAGTAGAAAGTGTTCTAAGCACCAAAATCACAGGACATATAGAAAGACATGGTTTAATGGAACAAAGTCAGCATGGCTTTACGCAAGGCAAGTCTTGTGTCACAAATCTGCTTTGCTTTTTTGAAGGAGTTAATAAACATGTGGATAAAGGTGAACCGGTAGATGTAGTGTACTTGGATTTTCAGAAGGCATTTGATAAAGTTCCTCATGAGAGGCTTCTAGGAAGAGTAAAAAGTCATGGTATAGGGGGAGATGTCCTTTCGTGGATTACAAACTGGCTAAAAGACAGGAAACAGAGAGTAGGATTAGATGGACAATTTTCTCAATGGAAGGGAGTGAGCAGTGGAATGCCTCAGTGATCTGTATTGGGACCCTTACTTCTCAATATATTTATAAATGATCTGGAAAGAAATACAACAAGTGAGGTAATCAAATTTGCAGATGATAAAAAATTGTTCAGAGTAGTTAAATCTCAAGCAGATTGTGATAAATTGCAGGAAGACCTTGTGAGACTAGAAAATTGGGCATCGAAATGGCAGATGAAATTTAATGTGGATAAATGCAAGGTGATGTATATAGGGGAAAATAACCCATGCTATAGTTATACAATGTTAGGTTCCATATTAGGTGCTACCACCCAAGAAAGAGATCTAGGCGTCATAGTGGATAACACATTGAAATTGTTGGTTCAGTGTGCTGCGGCAGGCAAAAAAGCAAACAGAATGTTGGGAATTATTAGAAAGGGAATGATGAATAAAACGGAAAATGTCATAATGCCTCTGTATCGCTCCATGGTGAGACCGCACCTTGAATACTGTGTACAATTCTGGTCACCGCATCTCAAAAAAGATATAATTGTAATGGAGAAGGTACAGAGAAGGGCGACCAAAATGATAAGGGGAATGGAACAGCTCCCCTATGAGGAAAGACTAAAGAGGTTAGGACTTTTCAGCTTGGAGAAAAGATAGCTGAGGGGGGATATGATAGAGGTGTTTAAAATCATGAGAGGTCTAGAACGGGTAGATGTGAATTGGTTATTTACCCCTAGTGCCCCCTAGTCTTTCGGATAATAGAAAGACTAGGGGGCACTCCATGAAGTTAGCATGTGGCACATTTAAAACTAATCGGAGAAAGTTCTTCTTCACTCAATGCACAATTAAACTCTGGAATTTGTTGCCAGAGGATGTGGTTAGTGCAGTTAGTATAGCCGTGTTTAAAAAAGGATTGGATAAGTTCTTGGAGGAGAAGTCCATTACCTGCTATTAATTAAGTTGACTTAGAAAATAGCCACTGCTATTACTGGCAACAGAAGCAAGGAATAGACTTAGTTTTTGGGTACTTGCCAGGTTCTTATGGCCTGGATTGGCCACTGTTGGAAACAGGATGCTGGGCTTGATGGACCCTTGGTCTGACCCAGCATGGCATGTTCTTATGTTCTTAACTAATCCGCCCCTGCTGTGGTATAAGGAACATAAGATATGCCTTACTGGGTCAGACCAAGGGTCCATCAAGCCCAATATCCTGTGTCCAATAGTGGCCAACCAAGTCACAAGTACCTGACAAGTACGCAAACATTAAATTAATAGATTCCAAGCTACTAATCCTTATTGATTATTAGCAGTTTATGGACTTTTTGTTACGAATGGGCTTAGGTCAGGAGTCGTGAACACCTCTAACAGGGGTGTCTCAGGGTGGAGAGAGGCAGGGCTGCAGAAGAGTCTAGATGCTGGCTGGTGCAGGCAGGAATGGGTGAACCCTATGGGCAAGTGGGAAGGTGGAATAGGCAGATGAAGTCTAACACTGGCTGGAGATATCTGATACCAGATGCATGTAGGTAAGGGTGAATACTGGAACTGCTTGGAGGTATATGTGAAAGTGAATGCAGGTAAAGGTGTACAGAAAACTGGAACTGGGGTGCTGGTAAGGATGAATTCAGGAAGCGTGCAGGTAAGAGTGATAATGGCTGGAGGTATAAGTGACTGAACTGGAGAAACAAGACTGACAAAGAACTGAACAGACAAACCAGGACAGCACTAACAGTGAACATGAAACACATAAGCCCGAAGGCAGCAGAACAAGGCAAAGGCCCGAAGGCCACACACACACAGCAAGGCAGGGTAGAAGGCCCGAAGACCATACATACACAGCAAGGGAAGCCAGACGGCCCGAAGGCCACACACACACACAGTAATGCGAGGCTGAAGGCCCGTAGGCCACACACACACAGTAAGGGAAGGCAGAAGGCCCGAAGGCTACACACAGCAGGCTGAAGGCCCGTAGGCCACACACACACAGTAGACAGCCCGTAGGCCACGACAGCAGGCAGAAGGCCCGTAGGCCACACACAGAAGGCGGAAGAGGCTAGAGCAGGGAGCCCAGACGAGCTCGATGCCAAAGCACCAAGGGAACTGCTAGGCAGAGTTATAAAGGGAAGTCTGGGATATGGAGTAGACAGAGAGGGAGGACTGGGCCAGCCAGGAGAGCATGCTCGTGGGGGACCTCTGGTGGTGAGGCGGCTGCATAGCAGCCATGGTCGTAACACTTTTGCTCAAGGAACTTATCCAAACCTTTTTTAAACCCAGCTACACTAATGTCCGGAACCACATCCTCGGGCAATGAATTCCAGAGCTTAATTATGCATTCCCTGTACGTACCTGGATCAGTCCAGACCCTATGTTATGTCACCAATCCAGCAGAGGGAGGCAGAGAAAACATTCTAATGACTCTGACGTATACCCTGGAGCACCACCTGCAGCCAATCAGTATTTCTCTGTCTCCCAGCAGAGGTGAACGTTCCTAACCCCTGAAGTCTGTGGTAGTTTGTTATTTTTTAGTCAGGTAGTTTAGGAGTTAATTTTTTGCAGACTTTATTTTTCTTTTGAAGAGAGCCTGTTCTTTTCATTTAAGTTATTTAAAAAAAAAAAAGGGTTTTATTTTTCTTCACAGCCATTTCACTGCCTCCCGGGAGGTTGCCAAGTCCTGGGAGGACTATCCCTTCTGGTTTTTGAGGCTGCCGGAGTTGGGGAGATTTTGAACCCAGCAACCACTCCTGGCAGGGGTGATACCGGGGGGCCCGGCTCACTCACCCTACTTGGAGCAGCTCCTGGAGGCCGTGGCGTTTCGGTCAGGTAAAAAATAAAAATAATCCTTCACAGCTGAATCGTTGTTTACTTACCTTTTGGTGTTCGGTGGGCCCGTGCATTTGTTTTTCGCCGCGGTTTCTTTTAGTTTTTTAGTTTATTTCATACTTTTTATTTCGCACCGTTTTTTCTTGATAATGCCGCAAGGCGTGGCCTGCCGCACTTGTGGACATGCACACGCACGCATCTCTCCAGGGAGAGTCTCTGTTCATCGTGTCTCCCCGGGGGGGGGGGGGGGGAAGGCTCATCAAGTTTGCTGATAACAAAAGGGACTCGGCCACTTCGCGCGGCCCCAAAACCTCGGCCCAGCTGCTCTCCTGCCCCGGACTCATTTCGCTGCAGTGCTGGAACTGAGGCACTCCTGTCTACTCTGAGAGTGGCGACACAACAAGCTATTCAGGGTGCTTCTGACCCGCCTCCGCTGTCGCTGCAGCCAGCAGTCCCTGGGGGGGGACAAGCCGCGCGAAACAGGGCCATATTTCTCGGCTGAAAGCCTGGAGGAGATTTCAGATTCTTCTTCCTC
This sequence comes from Rhinatrema bivittatum, assembly GCF_901001135.1. NCBI lineage: Eukaryota > Metazoa > Chordata > Amphibia > Gymnophiona > Rhinatrematidae > Rhinatrema > Rhinatrema bivittatum. The sequence continues at coordinate 130,724,278 of NC_042622.1, read as the reverse complement.
TTCTACTGCCTTTTCAGGGGATTTTCTTTGTTTTCTTTGCAAAGCTTACAAATCTAAGAAATTTCATAAGAGTCTCTCATCTGAACAGAGGTTAAATCCACGTTCCTCTAAAAGGGCTAGTTCCACGGATTTGGCAGTAGGGTCAGCTCCGAAGCGTCCCCTTCGTCCGGGTCCGGATCATACAATTTTTTCTTCTTCAAATGATTCTGAGCATGGCTCTTTACCTATCCCGGAAAAGTCCTTGCTGGAGGGGGATTTAAATAAAGACCCTGCTTGGAATATTAGTTCAGACCCTCATGTTGCGGATGGGGATGACCCCAAAGTAGTCCGCCTGTTTAGAAGAGAGGAACTTAGTCCCTTAATTCCAGCAATTTTACTGGAATTGGGTCTCGAGGCTCCAGTGAAAGATTCTCGGATGGGTGGCGTTGACCCAGGGTTGCTTGGCCTTAAAGGTCCCACGACATCATTTCCTTTTCATCTTTCTCTCACTGACCTTATATACCGGGAGTGGGATATTCCTGAGTTGGGGGCTTAAGGTAGCACGAGCCATGGAAAAATTGTATCCATTACCTGAGGAAGCTTTGGAAATTTGAAAATTTCCTAAGGTGTTTGCCGCTGTTTCAGCCATCACTAAGAAAACAACTATTCCAGTAACTGGGGCTATGGCTCTTAAAGATCTCCAAGATCGTAAGCTGGAGGTTCAGCTTAAGCGAATTTTTGAGGTTTCTGCTCTTGGTGTGTGGGCGGCCATGTGTAGTAGCTTGGCTTTGCGAGCTGGACTAAGATGGGTCCAGGCTTTACAAAACAATTCTTCCCTCTCTGAAGAGGAAGTTGCTCAGGCTGGTAGACTGGATGCTACAGTTGCTTATAGTGCAGATGCTTTATATGATCTCATTAGGATCTCTGCTCGCTCTATTGTTGCTTCTGTATCGGCTCACAGACTTCTCTGGTTGAGGAATTGGTCCGCAGACGCATCCTCCAAAGCTCAATTAGGGGCTTTACCCTTTAAGGGAAAATTATTATTTGGTAAGGAATTGGAAGATTTAATTTTGTCCCTAGGGGAAAATAAGATTCACAAATTGCCAGAGGACCGTCCTAGACCTAGAAGCTCTTTTTCATCTCGCTCTCGTTTTCGGTCTAACAGAAGATTTCGTTCTTCTCATCCGTTGGCTCCTCCAGCTAAACAGTCTTCAGGTAGACAACAGAATTGGTCTCAGTCCTTTTGTGGCCGCCGCTTTGGTAGACCTGGAACTTCCCAAGTCTCAGGAGGCACAAAGTCTGTCCAATGAGATAAGGCCGGTCTTTTCACTTGTTCCCGTCATAGGGGGCAGACTGTCTCTGTTTTACGGAGAATGGGCCATATGTACGTCGGATCAATGGGCTCTATCCAAGACTTACTACAGCGTTTAAGCAACCTAGGAGCTATAGTTCCAGTTCTAACGTCGGAAAGGTCGTTATTCAATTTTCTTCGTCGTTCCCAAAAAGGAAGGAACCTTTCTTCCCATTCTCGATCTCAAAAGGGTCAACCATTGTCTAAGGATTCCATAGTTCCGGATGGAGACTCTTCAGTCTGTCATAGCTTCGGTTCACAGAGGAGAATTTCTAGCATCTCTCGACCTCACCGAAGCTTATCTTCATATCGGCATTCGATCCGATCATCAGAAGTTTCTCAGGTTTTGCATTCTAGGGCAACATATTCAATTCAGGGCTCTCCCATTCAGATTAGCCACAGCTCCCAGAACATTTACCAAGATAATGGTTGTCGTGGCCGCTCAACTCAGGAAGGAGGGCCTGTTGGTACATCCGTACCTGGACGACTGGTTGATTCGAGCGAAGTCAGAATCTCTTTGTTATTATACAATCAACAGGGTAATCAGCTTTTTGAAGTCTCTAGGCTGGGTGATCAACGAAGACAAGAGTCACCTATTACCTTCCCAATCTCTGGAGTTTTTGGGTGCACGGTTCGACACTCTCTTCAAGGGATAGTGTTCCTTCCGGAGCATCACCTTCTCAAGTTCAATCACAAATTTGAGACTTACAGTCTATTCCTATTCCTTGTGTGCGGGATTACTTGATAGTTTTAGGTTCAATGACCTCTACTCTGGAGTTGGTTCCCTGGGCCTTTGCGCACATGAGACCACTTCAGTCTGCATTGCTTTCACGCTGGAATCCGGTTTCGGAACTATACTACCTTCCCCTTCCTCTTACAGAGACGGCTTGTTCCAGCCTAGATTGGTGGTTACAGACAGCGAATCTGCAACAACGTGTACCGCTAGAGATTCCAGAATGGACTGTGGTCACTACCGACGCCAGTCTTTCAGGCTGGGGAGCGGTATGTCAGAATACATCTGTTCAGGGTCAGTGGTCCGAAGAGGAAGCGCAGTAGTTGATCAATCTTTTAGAGACCAGAACAGTTCATTTAGCCTTAATCGCTCTTCAACCTCTCCTTTGCGGGAAGTCAGTACGGGTTCTTTCTGACAATGCAACCACGGTAGCATACATCAACCGTCAGTGAGGAACCCGAAGCTTCCTGGTAGCTCAGGAAGCACAACAGCTGCTCAGCATCTGCAACATCTGCTCAGCATCGCAGCCTCACACATTGCCGGGGTGGACAACATTCAAGCCGACTTTCTCAGTCGGCATCATCTCGACCCAGGCGAGTGGGAACTGTGCGAGGAAGCCTATTAAATGATATGGAACACATGGTCCACTCCGGCAATGGATCTCATGGCCACATTTCAGGATGCCAAAGCCCCTCTGTTCTTCAGCCGCAGGAGGGAAAGAGGAGCGGAAGGAGTAGATGCTCTGGTACTTCCTTGGCCAAGGGATGTTCTTCTCTACGTGTTCCCTCCCTGGCCTCTGATCGGCAAGGTTCAGCGTTGGATAGAAGTTCAACAAGTCGACATTGTCTTAGTGGCTCCGGAGTGGCAACGCCGACCGTGGTTCGCGGACCTGGTCAGACTAGCACTGGACGGTCCCCTTCGATTTTGAGATTTTCCGTGCCTTCTGTCTCAGGGTCCAGTTTGTTTGGAAGAGGTTGAACGCTTCTCTCTAGCGGCATGGCTTTTGAGAGGCGTCGGTTAAAGAATAAAGGTTATTCAGATGCTGTAGTGACTACTTTATTGCGTTCTAAAAAACCTTCTACATCTTTGGCTTATGCAAGGGTGTGGAAGGTTTTTGAATCTTGGTGTAATGAGCATCAAGTAGATCCAGTTCACTCTTCTGTATCCAATATTTTATCTTTTTTACAAGATGGATTAGCCAAGGGTTTGTCCTGTAGTTCCTTATGGGTACAAGTGGCAGCGCTTGGATGTTTTCGTGGTAAGGTTCAGGGATTATCCTTGGCTGTGCATCCAGATGTAGCGCGTTTTCTCAAAAGTGCGCAACATCTACGTCCTCCATTTCGGAATCCTTGTCCTGCTTGGAGTTTGAATTTGGTTCTTAGGGCTCTGTGTTCGGCTCCCTTTGAACCCCTTAATCATGCGACTTTGAAGGATCTCACATTGAAGGTGGTGTTTCTTGTGGCCATTTCTTCAGCTCGTAGAATTTCAGAGTTGCAGGCCTGGTCTTGCAGAGAGCCTTTTCTTAGAATTTCTGATACAGGAATTTCATTACGGACTGTACCATCTTTTTTTACCTAAGGTAGTATCTTCTTTCCATTTAAATCAGTCCATAGAGCTTCTGGCTTTTCCGTGTTTAGATCGTTTGGATCCTTCCTCTAGGGATCTTAAAAAAATTAGATGTACAACGAGCTCTGTTGCGTTATCTTGAAGATACAATTTTTGATTGTCTGATCATTTGTTTGTTTTGTGGAGTGGCCCTCGCAAAGGTCATAAGGTTTCGAAGGCTATGATTGCTCGTTGGTTAAAAGACACAATTCGTTCAGCTTATCTTCTAGCTCGTCGTGACCTTCCTGAAGGGTTGAGAGCTCATTCTACTAGGTCACAGGCTACCTCTTGGGCAGAATGACAGTTAGTTTTTCCTCAGGAGATTTGTAAAGCAGCGACTTGGAAGTTGTTGCATACTTTTGCTCGTCATTACCACTTGGATGTTCACGCTCCAAGTTCGGCAGCCTTCGGAGAGAGTGTTCTCCCAGCAGGACTCTCTGGGTCCCACCCTAATTGAATCAGCTCTCGTACATCCCAGGGTCTGGACTGATCCAGGTACGTACAGAGAAAGGAAAATTGGTTCTTACCTGCTAATTTTCGTTCCTGTAGTACCATGGATCAGTCCAGACGCCCACCCTTTATGTCTGTGTATTATATTTATCTTTTCGGAGAGTCCGCTCGTTCACTGTTTGGGTGATTAAACCGCCTTTTCATACTGTCTATTTTTCTTCATATTTTCTTGTTTATTCCCAAGATTTTTTGGGGGGGATTCTGCTTCCATTTAGGATTTGTGAGTTGGAAATTCGTTCTCCCGTTTAGATAGCTAGTTAATATGTTAGTAGTTAAATTTCTGCTTTGATACTGGTCAATACTGATTGACTGCAGGTGGTGCTCCAGGGTATACGTCAGAGTCATTAGAATGTTTTCTCTGGCTCCCTCTGCTGGATTGGTGACATAACCCAGGGTCTGGACTGATCCATGGTACTACAGGAACGAAAATTAGCAGGTAAGAACCAATTTTCCTTTGAGTGAAAAAGAATTTTCTCTGATTTGTTTTAAATGAGTTACTTGCTAACTTCATGGAGTGCCCCTAGTTCTTGTATTATCTGAAAGAGTAAATAACATTTAGTTGTTCAAGTTCTTTCATGATTTTGTAGACCTCTATCATATTGCCCCTCAGCTATCTCTTCTCCAAGCTGAACAACCCTAACCTTGAGATTACAGGCAGATAAGAAAAAAGTTTACAGCAGAACTAAAAACATGGTTATTTAAACAAGCTTACGCAGAAAACGTGCAATAGAAGCTCTCCAGCCTGCTTTTACTTTTTCTGTTAATCTTTTAATATGTACAAGATTTGATGGTCATGGGATAGGTGGCGATGTCCTTTCGTGGATTGCAAACTGGCTAAAAGACAGGAAACAGAGAGTAGGATTAAATGGGCAATTTTCTCAGTGGAAGGGAGTGGACAGTGGAGTGCCTCAGGGATCTGTATTGGGACCCTTACTGTTCAATATATTTATAAATGATCTGGAAAGAAATACGGCGAGTGAGATAATCAAATTTGCAGATGACACAAAATTGTTCAGAGTAGTTAAATCACAAGCAGATTGTGATAAATTGCAGGAAGACCTTGTGAGACTGGAAAATTGGGCATCCAAATGGCAGATGAAATTTAATGTGGATAAGTGCAAGGTGATGCATATAGGGAAAAATAACCCATGCTATAATTACACGATGTTGGGTTCCATATTAGCTGCTACAACCCAAGAAAGAGATCTAGGTGTCATAGTGGATAACACATTGAAATCGTCGGTTCAGTGTGCTGCGGCAGTCAAAAAAGCAAACAGAATGTTGGGAATTATTAGAAAAGGAATGATGAATAAAACGGAAAATGTCATAATGCCTCTGTATCGCTCCATGGTGAGACCGCACCTTGAATACTGTGTACAATTCTGGTCGCCACATCTCAAAAAAGATATAATTGCGATGGAGAAGGTACAGAGAAGGGCTACCAAAATGATAAGGGGAATGGAACAACTCCCCTATGAGGAAAGACTAAAGAGGTTAGGACTTTTCAGCTTGGAGAAGAGACGACTGAGGGGGGATATGATAGAGGTGTTTAAAATCATGAGAGGTCTAGAACGGGTAGATGTGAATCGGTTATTTACTCTTCCGGATAGTAGAAAGACTAGGGGACACTCCATGAAGTTAGCATGGGGCACATTTAAAACTAATCGGAGAAAGTTCTTTTTTACTCAACGCACAATTAAACTCTGGAATTTGTTGCCAGAGAATGTGGTTCGTGCAGTTAGTATAGCTGTGTTTAAAAAAGGATTGGATAAGTTCTTGGAGGAGAAGTCCATTACCTGCTATTAAGTTCACTTGGAGAATAGCCACTGCCATTAGCAATGGTTTCATGGAATAGACTTAGTTTTTGGGTACTTGCCAGGTTCTTATGGCCTGGATTGGCCACTGTTGGAAACAGGATGCTGGGCTTCATGGACCCTTGGTCTGACCCAGTATGGCATTTTCTTATGTTCTTATGTTCTTATGTTGATTTATTTATATTGGTTTAGGAATTTTATTGTGTTTATTTTTTTAAATATTTTATTATTTTGATGTAATTTTAACAGCTAATGTTGCGTTCAAGTGGAGTTGTGGACCCTTGGGCCGGCCAGGAGGTTGGTAAGAGTATGGCCGGTAGGCAGAGGGGGTGAAGGATGGTAGAGAACATCACCCGCGTGGTGCGGTGCCCCCCAGGAGGCGCCCGTAGGGACCGACCACGGGTTTTGGCGAGAGACGTAGCAGGTAGCTGCCAGGCAGTGGAACAAGGACTAGGAAACCAAGGACTGGAGCCCCAAGTCTGAAAGAGTCCGTGGGCAGGAGCAGGGGCTGCAAGGAGGGCTGGACCTAGGCTGGCTGGAGTACTAATGTCCAGAGCACAGGGGCCCCGCCGGACCACTCCCGAGGGTAGACGGGAGGTCAGGAGCACACAGGAGCGGGCCTCGGGAATCAGCATCAAGACTGGCGTCCAAGGTCGAGAGGCCGGGGACAAGGCCGGAGATCAGCAGCGGAACAGAAGTCCCGGGTCAGAAGGCAGGCCGTGGTCGAGGCAGGCAGCAAGCGGGAATGTCAGGAACAAGCCAGGGTCAAGACCAAGAATCAGCAGCAGAGGTGTAGTCCGGAGTCAGTAGGCAGACCGGGGTCGAGGCAGGCAGCAAGCGGGAGTCGTCAGGAACACGCAGAAGTCAAACCAAAGATCAGCAGCGAGACGAAGGATAAACAGCAACTCAAGGCACAGGGAACTGTGTGAACCTCGTTGCAAGGCAAAGTGAGAAAGTCCGGAGTCTGCTTTTATACTTTAGCCGCAGCGTGACATCACCTCGGGGGTGGAGCAGCACTTTCGGGTGCCGGGGCTGAAGTACCCAGCCCTCGCGCACGCGGCCGTCGAGGTGGGCGGAGTCCAGAGAGGTTTTGGCGGCGTTTTCGTGAGGCAGGGCTGGAGCCATGCGGTTGGGCCCGGGCGGAGACCGGCGTCCGTCCCCGTGGCGCAGAGGAAGGCAGGAGAGCCCCAGTTCGAGTGGAGCACTGCCAGGTCCCAGCGAGGAATCCTCCGAGGGGAGTCCGGGTGTCACGCGGTCAGGCAGGCCAGGAGCAGGGGATCCTCCTCAGCGGTCCGTGGGAAGGTAAGAGGCCCCGAGCCCGACAGGGAAGGAAGCGGTGGGGACCGCAACAGCTAATGTATTTCTGTGCTTCATCTTTTATTATTGTTAGCTGTTATCTTTTTATACATTTCTGTATTTCTTATGTTTAATTATAAACTGTACACCATTGTGAAGGCTACAGCTGATATGATGATTTAGAAAATCAATAAACTATAACTTTTTTTAGCCTTTCCTGATAGGAAAGCTGTTCCATCCCTTTTATCATATTGGTTGCCCATCTCTGTACCTTCTACAGTGCAACTATATCTTTCTTGAGATGCGGTGACCAGAACTACACACAGTATTAAAGGTGTGGGCTCGCCATGGAATGATACAGAAGCATTATGACATCCACCATTTTATTTGCCATTCCCTTCCTAATAATTCCTAACGTTCTGTTTGTTTTTTTGATCACCACAGCACATTGAGCCGACGATTTCAAAGTATTATCCACTATGATGCCAAGATCTCTTTCCTGGGTGGTAACTCCTAAAGTGGAACCTAACATCATGTAACCACAGCAAGGGTTATTTTTCCCTATATGCATCAACTTGCACTTGTCCACATTAAATTTCATCTGCCATTTGGACACCCAATCTTCTAGTCTTCCTGCAATTTATCACAATCCACTTGAGATTTAACTACTCTTTATAATATTGTGTCATGACACAAATGTAAGCACCACACTCATTTGCCCCTTTCCAGATCATTTTTAAATATATTAAAAAGCACCGGTCCTAGTACAAATTCCTGAAGCACTCCACTCTTTACCTTTTTCCACTGTGAAAACAGACCATTTAATCCTACTCTGTTTCCTGTCTTTTAACCAGTTTGCACCCGTGACTTCTGAGTTTTCTTAGAAGCCTCTCATTAGGGACTTTGTCAACCGCCTTCTGAAAGTCCAAACACACCATACCTACCGGTTCACCTTTGTCCACATGTTTATTCATCCCTTCATAAAAATGTAGGAGATTTGTGAGGCAAGACTTCCCTTGGGTAAATCTATGCTGGCAGTGTCCCATTAAACCATGTCTATCTAAATGTTCTGTGATTTTATTCTTTTTAACATTTTCTATGATTTTTTCCAGCATTGAAGTTAGGCTAACCAGTCTATAGTTTCCCAGATCTACCCTGGTGCCCTTTTGTGAATCGTTTTTGAACGATTAAAATTATCATCAGATAATTTTTAAATCGTCCTAAATCGTCAGCGTGCACTATACAATACAAATGCCCCCAATTTATCATCATAAATCATCCTAAATCGTTAAATAGGGCACGGGAATTATTTGGGGGAGGGCGGGAAAACTGGCACACCAAAACAACCCCTAAACCCACCCCGACCCTTTAAAACCAATTCCTTACCCTCCCCCACCCTCCCGAACCCCCCCCCAAAATGTTAAATTATCTGGTGGCCCAATGGGGGTGGTCCCGGCGCGATCTCCCGCTCTTGGGCCATCGGCGCCATTTTGGCTGCCACTAATTAAAATGGCGCCGATGGCCCGATAAAAAAAAAAAAAACCCACCCGACCCTTTAAATCGACCCCCCTTAGCCTCCCCCACCCTCCCGACCCCCCAAAAACCTTTTAACATTACCTGGTGGTCCAGGGGGGCCTCGGGGAACGATTTCCCGTTCCCAGGCATCAGCTGCCCCAATAGGGGCTGATGAGTAAAGATGGCCGGCGCCATCTTTAAAGATGGCGCCGGCCATCCAGTGCTCCTACCATGTGACAGGGGCTGTCCAATGGCACGGATACCCTGTCACATGGTAAGGGCAAAGGGGCATCGGCGCCATTTTTTTTTAGCGCAGCTGATGCCTGGGAACGGGAAATCGTCCCCCGAGGCCCCCCTGGACCACCAGGTAATGTTAAAAGGTTTTGGGGGGGGGTCGGGATAGTCGATTTAAAGGGTCGGGTGAGGTTTTTTTTAGCGGCGCGGGCCTCCCTAAAAAAAAAAATTAGCGATGTGAATTGGAATCGGAAACGATTCCAATTCACATATCTTAACGATCAGATTCCCCCCCCCCCCCAGCCAAACCTGATCGTTAAGACAATCTGGCACACGATTCACATCTCTACTGGCCACCCTACTGTCTTCAGGTACAATGGACAATTTTAATGATAGGTTACAAATTTGTACTAATAGGTCTGAAATTTCATTTTTGAGTTCTTTCAGAACCCTGGAGTGTATACCATCTAGTCCAGGTGATTTACTACTTTTCAGTTTGTCAATCTAGCCTACTACATCTTCCAGGTTCACCATAATTTGGTTCAGATCATCTGAATCATCACCCTTTAAAACCATCTCCAGAATGGGTATCTCCCAAACATCCTCCTCAATAAACACAGAAGCAAAGAATTCATTTAGTCTTTCTGCAACGGCCTTATCTTCCCTAAGTACCCCTTTAACCCCTCGATCAGTCCTGCTTCGGATATATTTTAAAAAGTTTGTATTATGAGGTTTTGCCTCTATGGCCAACTTCTTTTCAAATTCTGTCTTTGCCTGTCTTATCAATGACTTATATTTAACTTGACAATGCTTAAGCTTTATCCTATTTAGCCTCTGATGGATCCTTCTTCCAATTTTTGAATGAAGATCTTTTGGCTAAAATAGCCTCTTTCACCTCACTTTTTAACCATGTCAGCAATCGTTTGGCCTTCCTTCCCCATTTCTTAATGCATGGAATTCATCTGGATTGCACTTCTAAGATGGTATTTTTAAACAATGTCCACGCCTATTGCACATTCTTTACCTTTGTAGCTGCAACTTTCAGGTTGTTTTTTTTAACTATTTTCCTCATTTTGTCAAAATTTCCCTTTTGAAAGTTTAATGCTAGAGCCATGGATTTACTTACTGTCCCCCTTCCTGTCATTAATTCAAATTTGATCATGTTATGATCACTATTGTGAAGTGGCCCCACCACTGTTACCTCTCTCACCAGATCCTGGTCTCCACTGAAAATTAGATCTAAAATTGATCCCTCTCTTGTTGGTTCCTGAACCAATTGCTCCATAAAACTGTCATTTGTTCTTTCTAGGAACTTTATCTCTCTAGCATGTCCTAATGTTACATTTACCCAGTCAAAATTGGGGTAATTGAAATCTAATAACATCAAGAGTCAAGAATTATCCACTGTAATCCATATTACCAACAACAAAAGTGGACAAAAATGAAGTTTAGAAATAAAGGCTAAAGAAGGCGTCAGCAAGCCTGACGTTGTATGTTCACACAGAGACACCAACCGGTCTTTTCAATCATTCGCCTTCTTTTAAATTTATTAACTTTCAACAACTTTTTGTTCAAAAAAATTTTTTCTTTTTCTTAAAATATCCTCCGTTAGTCATAGACTCTTTAAAGCGGATGTATTTAATTTCAATACGGCCGTATTGAAATTAATACGGCCGTATTGAAATTAAATACATCCGCTTTAAAGAGTCTATGACTAACGGAGGATATTTTAAGAAAAAGAAAAAAATTTTTTGAACAAAAAGTTGTTGAAAGTTAATAAATTTAAAAGAAGGCGAATGATTGAAAAGACCGGTTGGTGTCTCTGTGTGAACATACGTCAGGCTTGCTGACGCCTTCTTTAGCCTTTATTTCTAAACTTCATTTTTGTCCACTTTTGTTGTTGGTAATTGAAATCTCCCATTATTAATACACTCCAATTTGTTTAGCTTCCCTAATTTCTTTTAGCATTTCACTGTCCATCTCATCTTTTTGGCCAGGTGGATGGTAGTATACTCCTATCCTGATACTCTTCCCCAACACACAAGGGATTTCTACCCATAAAGATTCGATTGTGCATTAACGACTAGATTTTAAAAGCCCTATGCGCGCAAATTATGGCCTTTATGCGCGTGGCTGGGCCTTGTGCGAGCTGAGCGAATGTTTAAAGAGGCCTGGCCTCTTACGTAAAGGCCTGTATGCAAATAAGTGCCCGGCCTCTTCGAAGAGGTGGACCGGGGGCATGATCTGGGTGGGGCGGGGGTGGGCCGGGACAGTGCCATTGTTGGCTGTCCCAAAGACTCATGTGCTGGCAGCTGAAGTAATTTTCAAAACAAAGAAAGAAACAAAAAAAGGTAGGGTTTAGGGGGTGGGGAGCAGATGGGAAGAAGGAGGGAGTTTAGATGTGGGGGGTAGGGAAGTTTCCTCCCGGTCCACTCCTTAATTGGAGTGGACTGGGAGGGAACTGGGGCGGCCCAAATGCATTGCAATTACAGAGACATAATTAAGTGAATCCCATGAATGGGATATGGCCATACCACGCTAAAACCTGTTGAGGAAGAATAGGGATGTCAGAAAAGGGGGAGGAGTTGTTCTCTGTCAAAAACAATATCAAAGCAACTGAAATGCAGGAGGCATGGAGAAAGGAAGAAGCACTGTAGGCAGTCTTTAAAAAAGACAATGGCACTTCCATTTACAATGCTGTGGTCAAAGGCCACCGACTCAGAAGAACTGGACAGAGATCTGGCTGAAGACATCCAAGAGGTTCTGCTCATCAGATATTTTAATCTATCAACTGAATACGGATTGAAGTATTCCTACTACAGAATATGGTAAACGTCTAGAGTATGTGTGATGCCCTTCAAGGGGCTCTGCTCAGACAAATGGTGATAGAACTCAAGAAGGGAGGAGTGATGCTGGTCCTGGCACTCACAAATGAAGACAGCATATCTAATATTTAGTGATCATCAGACAGTAAGATTGGGTATAGAGACCAAGAAGGAAAGAAGTCACATGAAAAACAAAGTCCTGGATTTCAAATATACAGATGTTGATAATATGGTTAGATACCTTGAGGAGGAGCTAGAAGGCTGGGAGAAACTACAGTGGACCAAATTAAAAGGAGCTATAATAAAAGCAACAAATCTTTACGTAAGAAAACTAAATAAATGTATGAGTTAAATGAAACAGTTATGGTTCACCAAAGAGGTGGCTGAAAAACTAAAGGAACTGAAAAAGAGAAAACTAACTGATGAAGCTGAAAGAGACAAAGAAAGAAATCAGGAGAGCAAAAGCTCAAGTTGAAGAAAGGATAACCAAAGAGACAAAGTGAGGTCTTTAAGATCATGAGAGGTCTTGAACAAGTAGATGTGAATCAGTTATTTACACTTTCGGATAATAGAAGGACTAGGGGGCATTCCATGAAGTTAGCAAGTAGCACATTTAAGACTAATCGGAGAAAATTCTTTTTCACTCAATGCACAATTAAGCTCTGGAATTTGTTGCCAGAGGATGTGGTTAGTGCAGTTAGTATAGCTGGGTTCAAAAAAGGTTTGGATAAGTTATTGGAGGAGAAGTCCATTAACTGCTATTAATCAAGTTGACTTAGGGAATAGCCACTGCTTTTAATTGCATCAGTAGCATGGAATCTTCTTGGTGTTTGGGTACTTGCCAGGTTCTCGTGGCCTGGTTTGGCCTCTGTGGGAAACAGGATGTTGGGCTTGATGGACCCTTGGTCTGACCCAGCATGGCAATTTCTTATGTTCTTATGAGGTGACAAAACATTTTTCTGATATATCAGATAAATGAGAAAGATCAATGATGGTATTGGAAGACTGAAAGGAGCCAAGGAGCAATGTTTAGAGAAAGATAAGGAAAAAGTAGAAATATTAAACAAATACTTTTGATCAGTGTTCACTAAAGAAGACAGTCAAAGAGAACTGTTGCTAGTTGATAAGTGTATGGATGGGAGTGGGGTAGATGCAACCCCATTTACAAAAGAGTGTGTTTGGGTGGAACTAGCAAAACTGAAAGTGGACAAGGCCATGGGGCCTAATAAATACATCCTAAGATACTAAGGGAGATAAGAGAGGTGCTGGGAGTCCACTGATTGCTCTGTTCAATAGATCCTTGGAGATGGGAGTGATGCCACAAGATTAGAGAAGGGGCGATTGTGGCTCCGCTTCACAAAAGTGGTATGGTAGCAAAGAGGAGGGTAGAAAATACAGGCTGGTAAGCCTTACCTCGATGGTGGAAAAAAATAACAAAGATTATGCTGAAGGAAAGGATAGTTCACTATCTATAATCCGGTGGTTTGCATCATTGTTTTACCAGAGGAAGGTCAAGACAAATGAACCTGATTGATTTTTTTGATTGGGTGACTAGAGCATTAGACAAATGATGAGCACTTTATCTAGATTTCAGAAAAGCTTTTAAAACTATCTCACATAGTCTCATGAACAAAATGAAATGGCAAGGAGTGGGTTCCAAAGTGGTGGAATAGATTCCAAAATTTGTTGATGGACAAAAGACAGCATTTAATGATAAATGGGACCCACTCTGAGGTGAGAAAAGTGATAATTGGAGTACCTCCAGGGTTAGTTCTGAGATCTGTTCAGTTCAATATCTTTGTGAGCGATATTGCAGAGGGATTAGAGGTAAGGTTTGTCTTTTTGTGGAAGACACTAAGATCTGGACACCTCTGAAGGAGTAGAGGGGCAATAGCAATTTAACAGCAAATATTTAGTGCTAAAAAGTACAAAGCCATGAATTTGTGGTGTAATAAAATCCAAAGGAATGTGATGGGGGTGGAGGGCAAAAGATTGATGCATACAGACCAAGAAAGAGATTTTGCCGTGAGAGCATCTGATGATCTGAAGATAGCAAAGCAATGTCACAAAGCGGTGGCTAAGGCTAGAGGGATGCTCGGCTACATAGAGAGAGGCATAAACAGCAGGAAAAAAAGAGGTGGTAATGCCCCCTGTACATGTCTTTTGTGAGGCCTCACCTGGAATAATGTGTTTAGTTCTGGAGACTGTATCTCAAAAAGGATAGAGATAGAATGGAAATGGTCCAGGGAAAGGCAATCAAAATGGTGTGTCTGCATCGAAAGACTTATGAGATGAGACTGGATGACCTAAAAATGTCTGCATCTGGAAGACAGGAGATATGTTACAGAGTTTTAAATATCTATAAAAATGAAGGTGTGGAACCAGGGGTTATGATCTGAAACTCCAAAAGGGTAGACTCAGGATCAATATCAGGAATTATTTCTTTTTGGAAAGGATGGTGGATGCACAGAATGCCCTGGAAAAAATGGTGAAGAAAAGAACAGTAATGGAATTCAAAAGGTCTTGTGATAAATAGAAAGAATCCCTAATGGCTAGAAGATGGAAATGAAGAAAAGAGTAAACTTTGTAACTTTAGGTGCAAAATTTCTATATGGGCATAACCTGCATGGAGCGGCAGTTGCTACCCTTAACAGAAAGAATGGACAGACTGGAGGAACCATTCTGTCTTTGTCGGCCATCATATACTGTGTTACTATATTACTATGATGTATTGCTGCTTGGTACGGCAGGAGAGGGATTGCTGGAGTTGCTGTAGCACACAGAGCTGTGCCGCAGAAACAATCCCAATGGATTAGATGCACTATCAATGATGTATCAAGAGATATATACCTTAAGACTCAATTCTACAAGATATCACCTCCTTTCTCAATATTTTTTTAATTTTTCTTGTATATATTTTATTTTATTAATCTCCTACGTGAATGTATGCTTACTTTTTACACTATTATTAAATGACATACAAGTGACAAGCACAAGAAAAATATTTTTTGAAAACATTTTTTAGGAAAGAGAAGGAAGGTTTCAAACAATTTTCTATATCACTACATCCAGTAGTGTATTTAATATAATCATTAACCAACCTCCTCCTGCCTGGTATTTCTTTATCTCTATATTGTAGCGTGTGTTAAACCTTTTTAATTTTATTAAAAAGGAAAACATCTTTTAATGTGAAAAAACTCTTTAAAAATCTTCGCTGTTATTCATCCATATCTATGCGTCAGTTTTACGACTGTAACAATTATCACCTAGACCATTAATCACTATG
This sequence comes from Rhinatrema bivittatum, assembly GCF_901001135.1. NCBI lineage: Eukaryota > Metazoa > Chordata > Amphibia > Gymnophiona > Rhinatrematidae > Rhinatrema > Rhinatrema bivittatum. The sequence continues at coordinate 130,709,130 of NC_042622.1, read as the reverse complement.
AAAACGCCAAAGTCATAGATTGTTAAGCTGTTATCACCAACTGAATTACATAGAAAAACTTTCCCGATTTATCAGAATATCTCTGTTTTCCCAAATGTCTCTGTTTTCCCAACAAGGCCTTGTTTCAGATCATGAGATCCTTCATCAGGGGATTTTCATGTACTTCCAGTTCATCAAAATCATTCAGCGTTTCACGGAGCTGTCTATTGTGTTTTCACGGTCGCCATGTTGTGTTTGTAGCCCATATTGCTGACTGCTTATATATTATCCTCTTGCTCCCAAATATCACCAATCCTAGTCCACTTAAATTCAACGTCATCTCGTCCATTTAAAGGACCACGCCCCAGTCGAGTTACTCATTGAGTGACTGAGTTTGAAGCATGAAAATCCAATAGGCTTCTCTACAGTTCAACAAATCAATGCGATTGCCACCACGTATTGATGATTTAACCTGATCAAGAATGGTCCATTTTATTTGGGTAAAAGTGTGCCGATGCTGTACACCATGAGGCAGATTTTCAAAGGGTTATGCGCGTAACCCCCGAAAAGCTGCCCCTGCGTGTGCCCGCTCGGCGGTGTGCGCAATTCCCGGGATGCGCATATGTCCCGGGGCTTCGAAAAAGGGGCATTCTGGGGGCGGAGGTGGGGCGCTGGCCCGGGGGCATTCCGGGGGCAGGACCGAGGCCTCCAGAACAGCCGCTGTGCAAGTTACGCCTGCCCGTAGAGAGGCTTAACTTTCCGGATAAAGGTAAGGAGGGAGTTTTAGATAGGGCTGGGGGGTGGGTTAGATAGGGGAATGGAGGGGAAGGTGCGGGGGGCGGAGGGAACGGAGGAAGGCTGCGCAGCTCGGCGCACGCAAGTTGCACAATTGTGCACCCCCTTGCAGGCGCCGACCCAAATAAAATGGACCATTCTTGATCAAGTTAAATAATTAATACATGGTGACAATCGCATTGATTTGTTGAACCATAGAGAAGCCTATTGGATTTTCTCGCTTCAAACTCAGTCATCTAGCGGGCTCATTGAGGAACTCGACTGGGACGCGGTCCTTTAAATGGACGAGATGACGTTGAATTTAAGTGGACTAGGATTGGTGATATTTGGGAGCAAGAGGATAATATATAAGCAGTCAGCAATATGGGCTACAAACACAACATGGCGACCATGAAAACACGATAGACAGCTCCGTGAAACGCTGAATGATTTTGATGAACTGGAAGTACATGAAAATCCCCTGATGAAGGATCTCACGATCTGAAACAAGGCCTTGTTGGGAAAACAGAGACAGTCGGGAAAACAGAGATATTCAGATAAATCGGGAAAGTTTTGCTATGTAATTCAGTTGGTGCTAACAGTTAACAGTTAACAATCTATGACTTTGGCGTTTTCATAGTGATTAACAGTCTGGGTGATAATTGTTGCAGTCATAAAACCGACGCATAGATATGGATGAATAACAGCGAAGATCTTTAAAGAGTTTTTTCACATTAAAATATTTTTTCCTTTTTAATAAAAATAAAAAAGTTTCACACACGCTACAATATAGAGATAAAGAAATACCAGGCAGGAGGAGGCTGGTTAATGATTATATTAAATACACTATTGGATGTAGTGATATAGAAAAATTGTATGAAACCTTCCTTCTCTTTCCTAAAAAATCTTTTCAAAAAATATTTTTCTTGTGCTTGTCACTTGTATGTCATTTAATAATAGCGTAAAAAGTAAGCATACATTCACGTGGCAGAAACAATCCCAGCACAAAAAATGAAGCACAGCTCTTATGCTATGTCAAGGGAAACAATATAGATATGTCAACAAACCCCCATGCTAGGATATGCTTCTCTTTCATCAAAAAAGTTTTGTGGGACCATCACTTATAAAGGTAGCAGGAATTTGTTACCCAAAACTCTATGATGTCATTTCAGATCCCTGTTTTTTTAATGTTCTAGTGCAATGCAGTAGCATGCAAAAAAGTGTTTCTAAAAGTCAATGTTTCTAATTTCTATTTCAAAGGGCAAAGAATTACTTAACTTAATCAGTAACAACACCATCATCTCCTTGGTGAAACCCCAGACATGGAGCCGTGTTTCAATGTATATCTGTTGCAAGGGGAGACTTGAATTCCATTTTTTTTTACAACATCTTAGATGTGTATTTGATGTTACTTACCCCCATTAGGACGATGAATAAATGGTCCACAAGGTATCTGAAAAGACAACCTGTTTTTAATGGAAGGAAACCAGATGTGATGTAATTAAAACACAACTTTATGTAATGGAAATTTCAGAAACAAAAAAGCAAAGCTATATAGTAAAGAGTTAGATCAGAGACTACCACTCTAACTGGTCATTAAGGCCTGATGGGCTAACAGTACTCAAAATAGAAATCCACTGTTGCTCCCTTAAATTCAAAGTCTATTGAAGATCTCCTCGTGCAGATGTCCAGACTTGCTCTAAAATCACCCAATGTAAATTCTGGAAAGAATGATGATGTTTTTCACAGTGGGAGCCCACTGGAGTACTTCTTACTAAATTGTTGTGTTGACTGCCATGTTTCTGTAATCGGATCCTAATAGGTCATTTTCTCCATCCAATGTACAGTAATTAACAGGGACATTGAATCTAATAAATTACCCCTGCAGTGTTATAATCTGTATGACTTTCATCACTGTCTGCATTGTAGAGTGGACACCTGCAAAGTTGTAGCACACATGCAACATTTTCCATCCGCTTAATGCCCAACTGTATATTCTCTCCCTCTCTGTTCTAATGTTGGCAGTGCTGATCTCACTAAAATATCTTTCAAATTGTGGCCTCTGGTGTATGCAATCCTCAAATGTTCTTGAAATCCTGTATTGAATAAGGGAACATGCCAGTGTCAACAGGCCATTTTCAGTTTGCCCAGGTAAAGGATAGGACTTCCTAACCCCCTAGTTAATTTCTCCCTTTTACCTTTTTAGCCCAAACCCCTTAAAACCTTGCTAACTATTTATTTTATTTATTTATCATTTTTATATACTGACATTTGATCTCAATTGAGATATCACACTGGTTTACATGCAGGTACTGTAGGTATTTTTCTATCCCCAGAGGGTTTACAATCTAAGTGTGTACCTGAGGCAATGGAGGGTAAAGTGACTTGCCCAAGGTCACAAGGAGTGACAGCAGGACTTGAACCCTGGTCTCCTGGTTCATAGTCCACTGCTCTAACCATTAGGCTATTCCTCCTCCCCTACTAGCCTTGTTTTTTTGTTTCATTACTTATATGCCATTCATAGCAGAAATAAAGTTATGCAGTAGGGAACCCCAGCGTGCGCTTGTGCAAGTAAATACTTATGTGCACATTTCATGTTAAATGCCCGGACCCCACATGTCCCACCCATGATCCACCCCTTTTTTGCATTTCCCATTTGTGCGCATACTCAGGTGCTTCTTAAAATCCACATGGCACATGCCGCCCGAAATACTCACGTATTTCCCGACTTTGGCATGCATAGGGCTTTTAAAATTTGCCTTAAGGTATTTAATTTACAAGAAATTTGGAAAGCAGTAGCAGGGTTGGAAAAATCTTTCTGAATAGATACATCATCTTTCTGAACATTTTACTTGCATAACATGTTTGAGACTTTGGAAAATGCTGCAAAGTTTCATAACTTACATTTCATAAGAACATAAGAAATTGCCATGCTGGGTCAGATCAAGGGTCCATCAAGCCCAGCATCCTGTTTCCAACAGAGGCCAAACCAAGCCACAAGAACCCAGCAATTACCCAAACACTAAGAAGACCCCATGCTACTGATGCAATTAATAGCAGTGGCTATTCCCTAAGTAAAATTGATTAATAGCCGTTAATGGACTTCTCCTCCAAGAACTTATCCAAACCTTTTTTGAACCCAGCTACACTAACTGCACTAACCACATCCTCTGGCAACAAATTCCAGAGCTTTATTGTGCGTTTAGTGAAAAATAATTTTCTCCGATTAGTCTTAAATGTGCTACTTGCTAACTTCATGGAATGCCCCCTAGTCCTTCTATTATTCTAAAGTTTAAATAACTGAGTCATATCTATTCATTCAAGACCTCTCATGATCTTAAAGACCTCTATCATATCCCCTCTCAGCCGTCTCTTCTCCATGCTGAACAGCCCTAACCTCTTCAGCCTTTTCTCATAGAGGAGCTGTTCCATCCCCTTTATCATTTTGGTTGCCCTTCTCTGTACCTTCTCCATCGCAACTATATCTTTTTTTAGATGCGGCGACCAGAATTGTACACAGTATTCAAGGTGCGGTCTCACCATGGAGCGATACAGAGGCATTATGACATTTTCCGTTCTATTAACCATTCCCTTCCTAATAATTCTTAACATTCTATTTGCTTTTTTGACTGCTGCAGCACACTGAGCCGATGATTTTAAAGTATTATCCACTATGATGCCTAGATCTTTTTCCTGGGTGGTAGCTCCTAATATGGAACCTAACATCATGTAACTACAGCAAGGGTTATTTTTCCCTATATGCAACACCTTGCACTTGTCCACATTAAAATTCATCTGCCATTTGGATGCCCAATCTTCCAGTCTTGCAAGGTCCTCCTGTAATGTATTACAGTCTGCTTGTGATTTAACTACTCTGAATAATTTTGTATCATCCGTAAATTTGATAACCTCACTCATCGTATTCCTTTCCAGATCATTTATATATATATGTTGAAAAGTACCGGTCCAAGTACAGATCCCTGAGGCACTTCACTGTTTACCCTTTTCCACTGAGAAAACTGACCATTTAATCCTACTCTCTGTTTCCTGTCTTTTAACCATTAACTTCCCAAAGATTACTTCTGTTTCTGCCCTGGATGTATTGAAAGGATATCTGCTAGAGATATTAAAAGTTCAACCTGAATCTATTTCCCTGACCTCATAGGTATATATTATCTCCCACTTTAAGAAAAGGAAGAAGGAAAAGCAAAAGGTGCAGGTCTCTGTTATCATTTGATAGTTTGGATTTAGTGATCCTGGAGAAGTTGGGTGAGGATTTAGCAACACCACCTACCCTTGTAGGGGCAGTTTTCAAACTAACTGCATTGTGACCAATTCTCTGTCTCCATCTGCTGGAGGGGAGGCAAAACCAGGAGTCTGGATTGATTTGGGTACGTACAGGGAACTGCAGAGATTTCCACCTTTTTTTTAAATCTGCGGATAGATTTTCTGACCAAAACTAGTTAGAGTTTTGAAAATCCAAATGCATGTAAAAGTACACTTTCTGGAACATCGTGTGTACTTTTACTGAAGCAAAATGTGGATAATTTTCAGTTAAGTGGATTACACATTTTTCATGTGTAATTTCATGGAAATCCGTTTGAAAATTGCCCTCTGTAAGAGTTTAATTTCTACAAATATTTTATTTTTCTCTATACTCTTTATTTTAATAATATTGTTTCTTTTCACTTTTCCACAGGGGCTGCAGGGTTTTAAAGGTGATCAAGGCCTAATTGGAGAGAAAGGAGATGAGGTAAGACTGTGTGTGTATGTGAAATTGAGAACAGATGCAACCGATGGGGCTAGTAGCATGTGAAATGTTCTGTTTACCAGGTTGCTGGTGTTGATCAAGAACGGATGATTGGCAAGTGAAAAATCACTTCACAAATGCCTTGTGCCATGTAGCCAAGAAGAGAACCCACCAACTTTAGCAATTCAGTCTTCCTGCAAGTATGTTGATACCAGAGGAAGGAAGAGAGGGCAGCATGAGTTCCAGAGAATCGTAACTCAGAGAAGAGAAGCAGCAGTACAGCAATTCTGCCTCTCCTACCTCCACTTGTGGCTTGGAGATTTGAGAACTGAGGCATGGTTGTTGAGGATTATGAATTTGGTGGTAGGAAAAAAAGCAATGCAGGAGGAAATGTTGAAAATAGATGGAGAAAGTAGTTAGAATTATTTTTGAAACTTTGCAATGCTTCATATTAAATTTAATCTGTACTGTAGTGAGGAGAAGAAAGGTCTTTGGACTAGTGAGCTGATCCAGATCAGGAGCCTTCCAGAACTCGCTAAATGATCTTTTACTCATTGTTATATATATATATTTGTGGTGTATAATTGCAAAAGTGTCTGCCTTGGTTACAATGCAACAATTGTGGAGCTTATTTCCCAAGGCCTATCATTTGGAGAATCAAAGGCTGTGCAATTAAAATGGAGCTGATTCATCTTCTAAGGGAAGAATTGTCCAGGATTCAATTAACTTCCCCTTTCTTGAACTATCCAGTATCTCTTGCCCATCTCCCACAGAGCTTACAGACACCCAGGAAAGAAAAATGGTTTACAGCAGGCTCTGGTAGAACAAGACATGTGACAAATAGACACCCACCTTTTCCAACTTTTCAGCATCCTGTGCATCAACCTCCACTCCCCCAGAAATGTCGGACGTCCAGGATTCAAAAACCCAGGAGCAAGTGGATAAAAGTGGGCTCTGGCAGAATAAAGTCTATGATGAAGAGACACCCACTCTCCCCGCTGTTACCCTTACAAAATGCTTTTTCTGCATTGGAGAATGAAGAAACCTCAGCATTAGATTTTGAAGTGATTTCTAAATGTGAAGTTACCCAATGCACCCAGAAGCCCTTCAACAGTATCAAATGTCAAAAAAGAAAGCTGCTTCTGCTGGGAGACTCGATCATCAGAGGAACCAATTTGGGAGCACATTTTGATGGCAACACAACAGTTAAATGCCTTCCAGGATCCTCAGCTAGTAGAAATACAAACCAGTTAGTCCAAGTCATTGAAGTAAGAACTTTGATATCATCCATCTGGGGGTCAATGACCTTGATAGAAATGGCTGCCAAGATTTCCAAAATCTAGGAAAGATGATAAAGCACACTGCAAAGACAATTGTCTTTTTGGAAGTACTACCTGTTCATGGAAAGGGAAAAGAGAAGTCTTGCCATATAGATAATTTCAATTCCTGGCTCAAAACCTGGTGTATAGAAAGTGGTTTTGGAAACATTGGAGACTAGGGTCATGTATGGAGCAATAAAAAGCTTTATGGAAAGGATGGCCTTCATTTGTCTCTAGCAGGAAGGAGGATGCTAAGTGAGAAATTCAGATCTTATATTATCAGACATTTAAACTAAATAATGGGGGTGGCAGGAAATGGCCAATGAAATTAACATGATATCCCCAAGCAATACAGAAAGTGGGAGGAGAAAATAACAAAATCAATCAACTCGAGAAGACAATATAGTTCCTCCAGTCTCTAGGCTTTCTGGTCAACTTTGAAAGATCAGACCTGGTCCCACCTCTAAGAATTCAGGAAAAAGTTTTTCTCCCTGTTGAAAGAATTGCATTGCTGATGGGCCTGGTAAGGTCTTTTCTTCACCAGCATTGAGCTAGGTCTTCTCAGACATGTGGCAGATGCAGTACATGTGCTTCCTCTGATTCATCTGCACATGCAAGGCCTTCACTGGGGCTTCTGAAGCCAATGAGATCATCCCTATTTGCCATTATCTTACTAAATCTCGTTGATTCCTGGAATGAGAGTAGCTTTCAGTGGTGGTTGAATATAGAAGTTCTAAAGGTGGATCTATCATTGTATGTTTCATCAAGTGACTGTCCACTGACACTTCCACCAAGGGGTGAGGGGAGCAGACTGGTGGGGTGTATAATCTAAGTATTGTGGTCCCCAGCAGCAAATCCTTTGCAAATGAATTACCTGGAGCTGAAAACTAACTGCAGGACATCTTAATGCCCATCTCTATAGCATATTGGTGGACCACCTCAGCAGTGTTACATCCATATGAGTGGTTCCTAGATCAGGGATTGCAAACAACTTGTTTAGGCAAAACAGTGATTGACCTGTTCACCTTAGAAGGAGAAAGATTGAGTTCTGCTCCATGAATCCAAGCAGCTGACACTTTTGTGCTAGACTGTAGCTTTAGTCTGCCCTATTTGTAACCACCAATTCATCTAATTGTCAAGACAGTTCAGAAGATCCTTCGGGTCAAGGCAAGGATAATCTGCATAGCACCAGCCTGGCTATAACAAGGGTTATACTCATAGGGGTAGATTTTAAAAAGGTGCGCGCGCTACCCAGCGCACGCCCATGTACACCTGATTTTATATCTTGCACGCGCAAGTTATAAAATCAGGGGTCAGTGCACGCAAGGGGGTGCACAATTGTGCACTTTGCGCATGCCGAGCCACGCTGCCTTCCCCCGTTCCCTCCTTGGCTCCTCTGAAATTGGAGCAGCCTGGAATTGAACTTCCCAGACTCCTAACCTGACCTTCTCACCCCTTCCCCTAACCTTTCCCCCCCCCCCAGCCCTACTCTAACCCCCCACCCCCGACCTTTGTCTTACCTTTTGCGCCTGCCTCTGGGCAGTCGCAAGTTGCGCGCGCTGGCAGGCTGCCGGCACACAATCCTCCGACACAGTGACAATGGTTGCTCTGTCGGAGGCCTCTGGCCCCACCCCCGCTCCTTTTGTAAAGCCCTGGGACTTACACGCGTCCCAGGGCTTTACGTGCATCGCCGGGCCTTTTTAAAATAGGCCCGGCGTGTGTAGACCCAGTTACACGCGTAACACGCCACCTTCGCACCAGGTAGGCATGTTACCAGCCGATCCTCACGCCCACCAGCCACCCAGCTATCTACATTCCTAATAATCGAATCACCAACTATGACGGCCGACCTAACCCTTCCCTCCTGGGCAGTAGGCCTTGGGGAGATATCCTCAGTGCGAAAGGACAATGCATCACCTAGAGAGCAGGTCCTTGCTACAGGATCCTTTCCTGCTACACCTGGTTGGTGCTCTCCCATCATGAGACCTTCTTCCTCCAAGGCAGCACCAGGGCTGCCAGTCTGAAGTTGGGACTTGACTACTATGCCCCTGAAGGTCTCATTTATATACCTCTCTGTCTGCCTCAGCTCCTCCAGGTCTGCCACTCTAGCCTCCAGAGATCGGACTCATTCTCTGAGAGCCAGGAGCTCTTTGCATCGCATGCACATGTACAACTTCTCACCGGTGGGTAAAAAATCATACACGTGACACTCGATGCAAAAGACTGGGAAGCCCCCCTCTTGCGGCTAGACTGCTGCCTTCATCTCAGTTTTGATCAGTTCCTAGTTAAGTTTTAGGTTGCTATGGGAGTAGGAATGTGTCTAACTTCCTTTAAATGTATTACTGAATTCACTATGGGGCGGATTTTAAGAGCCCTGCTCGCCTAAATCCACCCAAATCCGGGCGGATTTAGGCGAGTAGGGTCCTGCGCGCCGGTGAGCCTATTTTACATAGGCCTACCGGCGCGCGCAGAGCCCCGGGACTCGCGTAAGTCCCGGGGTTTACGGAGGGGGGCGGGACCGAGCGCAGTGCCGTTTTGGGGGCGGGTCCGGGGGCGTGGTTACGGCCCGGGGCGGTCCGGGGGCGTGGCCGCGCCCTCCGGACCCGCCCCCAGGTCGCGTCCCGGCGCGCTAGCGGCCCACTGGCGCGCGGGGATTTACGCCTCCCTCCGGGAGGCGTAAATCCCCCGACAAAGGTAAGGATGGGGTTTAGACAGGGCCGGGCGGGTGGGTTAGGTAGGGGAAGGGAGGAGAAGGTGAGGGGAGGGCAAAAGAAAGTTCCCTCCGAGGCCGCTCCGATTTCGGAGCAGCCTCGGAGGGAACGGAGGTAGGCTGCGTGGCTCGGCGCGCGCCGGCTATACGGAATCAATAGCCTTGCGCGCGCCGATCCCGGATTTTAGCGGATACGCGCAGCTCCGTGTGTATCTACTAAGATCCAGCGTACTTTTGCTTGCGCCTGATGCGCCAGCAAAAGTAGGCCAAATCGCGCGGTTTGAAAATCTACCCCTATGTGTCTGGTAGTGGCCTACCGGGGTCTGATCGAATTCTCAATAAAGTTTTTGTTGATGTTTTGTTTTTTTTTGGTTTTGTTTTTTTTTGTGAAAGTGGCAGCTGCCTATAAATTAAGGGATGAGCTAGGGGTGGGTGGGTGAGGGGTGGGAGGGTTGGGAAATACAGTCTAACTTCAGTTAGTCAGCCTGAGTGACTCACTGCTCCCTTGATTAACAAATGTTGGTCCCTATTCAAACCCAATCACACTACCTCAACACCTTTCCAAGGTGAGTAACTGAGCTGAACTATTCAACTTTTTTACTTTGGTATATACTGCTCCTAGCTTATTTCTAGCTTCTGGCTACTTTTTTTTTTTTTTGGGGGGGGGGGGGGTTTGTGGGTTTTTTTTTTTTTCAATACAAGCACTCAGTTAGTATTAAATACAAACACTCAGCTCTTTAAAAGTCTGGAGAACACTCAGTTCTGCAGACTTTTAAAAATAAACACACTACCTACTGCTACCTTATTGACTGACTAAAAATACAAACAGTCTAACTTGTTATTCGCTGCCTGCCTTCTGCTACCTTATTGACTGACTAAAAATACAAACAGTCTAACTTGTTTATTCACTGCCTTTCTGACTATTAAAGGCACAAACACACTAAATAATATTCCCAAATAGTTAACTTTGCCCCAATACTTTTAAAAAAGTCAATGTCCCAAGCAAAAACTTACTGATTCCTTTCAGCCACCAGCAAGGTGATCCTCTCCTCTCAGTGTTTCCACTGGAATGTCTCAGTGACCTATTAGCCAAGAAGGAGCCTAAGCAAAATGCCTCCGCAGCATTCCCAGTCCTGGCTGACTCTGGGAATGGAGGACCTGACTGGGAATTCAAATGCAGGTCTGCATATTACAGTGCAGAGAACTGTCACTGAGCCACTGGGCTGGGCTTAGCTATAGAATTCTTAAGGAACCATCCACAAAATTACAGGGGGTAATTTTCAAAGCTATTTTTGTGCATAAAACCTGATTTTATGCGTGTAAATGGGTACTACAAGATCAGCCAGGGCTGTGCATTTAAAGTCATGCATGTACTTTTACATGAACTGAGCAGAGGTGTTCCAGTGGGACAGAGAGAGGAATAATAGGGACAGTTGACACTTACGTGCATATGTTTTGATTTTAAAATGTATGCACTTAAGCGCATGCGCACAAGTTACATGCTCCAAAGCAGAAGTCTGACTTTACTTGAATTAATCTCTGTGCATACTCAATCACTTACCCACAACTTTTCAAAGCAAATTTATGCACATAATTTCATTTTGAAACTCTTCGGTTTACCACTATATGGGCTATTTGAAAATTACCCTCAAAATGTAAAGGTTTACAACCAAGTACTTTCATTTTTTAATAATTTAGAATATTTAGAGGTTTATATTGAGTAGTGTGGTGAGCAAGAAATTATCCGAGTAAGCGTACAGCTAAATATATACTTGGTTAAAATTATCCAGGTAACTTTAAGATGGTGATTTTCCTAGACCAGATTTAAGCAGCTAAATTTATTTCGATAGTGCTGAATATTGGTGCTGCCTGGATAAATTTAGGCCACGCCCCTACCATAGGCACACCCTACCTCTTCTTTTCCAACTAAATTGTACCTAGGCAAAAAGTTACCCAAGTAAAATTTTGGCAGTTGATGGGGGGGCAAATTTAAATCTGAATGTTTGCCCAAGAAACTTCAGTTATCTTGGCAAGCCTTTTTCAATTTCTATCTTTTATTTTTCAGTTTTATTTAGAGGGCACGCACACTTAAAATATATTTTACTTCTCGTGATATACACTGCGTATGTATTTTCTTAAGGTCACCTTGGACTTTGACTAATGTAACTCCTTAAGTTTTTATCAAAATATGAGTACTATATATATAGGGCCAGATTTTTAAAAAATACGCGAGCGCGTACTTTTGTTCGCGCACCAGGCGCGAACAAAATTACGCTGGATTTTATAAGATACGCGCGTAGCTTATAAAATCCGGGGTCAGCGTGCGCAAGGGGGTGCACATTTGTGCAACCTGCGCGCGCCGAGCCCAGGGCGAGCTGCATGTTCCCTCCGAGGCCGCTCCGATTTCGGAGCGGCCTCGGAGGGAACTTTTCTTCGCCCCCTCCCCCCGGCCCTTTCTAAACCCCCCCCTTAACTTTACGCGCGTTGCCGGCAGCCCCGCTCCGTCCTCCGGTCCTGGGGGCTGGTCCGGAGGCCTCAACCATGCCCCTGGGCTGGCGCCACGCCCCCGGGCCCGCCCCCGAAACGCCGGGGCACGCCCCCGAAACGCTGCGTCGTTTCGGGAATGCCCCCGGACACACCCCCTCCCTCCCCTTTTCGAAAGCCCCGGGACTTTCGCGTGTCCTGGGGCTTTACGCGCGCCGGCGGCCTATGCAAAATAGGCGTGCCAGCGTGCGAGGGCCCTGCGCGCGTAAATCCAGAAGGATTTACGCGCGTGGGCCTTTTAAAATCCGCCCCATACTGTTTATAAAGATGTATCTCTATATTGTCATGATATTCTAAAGAGTTTGTTGGATTAACTTTATAAATTAACCAGACAAACCCTAGGTTTAAATCTCACACCCTGTCAAGCAGCTAAATTTTAATCTGATAAATCAGAAATGAATTCTGAATAGGGATTGGTCTCTTCACTGACAGGTATTAGTGAATGGACCCATCACTGCCTGAGTATAGTGAATAAATTAATACTAAGTGCTGGTAGCTGTCAGAGTTATCAGCACTTATTATTTGGCAGAGCAGAGCAGGTAGCCGCCTTTCCTGTTCCCATTCTGCTTTTGAAATAGTTTTGGAGGTTCAGGAATGGGGATAAGGGAGTGGGAATTTTTGGTAAATTTTTTAGCGATACAGGTTGGGGTAGTGATCAGCACTACTTACTGCAGGACAATTTTAAATTATATTGGAGAAGCAGGAGCGTGGTCTGGCTTGACCATTTTACCAGGTTTACATATATCAGAAGAGGAGTCCACTTGTTCATGAAACATTTTTTAATTATATTGGGGGTGGGTGGAGTTCAGCCCTTAGGTTTTTTTTAAGAATATTCAGTAAGCTGGTGAGCAACAAAGATACCCATATAAGTTTATCCTGGTAAATTAAGCTGAATATATTCAGCAGCATTTTTACCCAGATAAGTGCTACTGAATATGCTGCTGAAGTTAGCTGGGTCACTTTATCTGGATAACTTTTTTGCTTGCTGGCTTATTGAATATTGACCTATGTGTGTATAGTAAAAAAAAAAAAAAAAAAAGCTGAGGGGGGTGGGGGACTCAAGTAGCAATGAAAAGAAATAATTTACCTTGAGATGAACCAGGAGCAGTAAGCTGAAAGTTCCCAGATTTAACAGCAATGGAGAAATTGAGTTGTGGCGCTTGTCTCACAGTAGGTAGCATGTTGATCACCTCCAGGAGCTTTACTTGGTCTTTTTCAAACACTGTCTTGTGCTTCTGCTTTAGGGATTCTTGGGGGCTCCTGGACCACTTGGTGAGAAAGGCGAGAAAGGAGAGAAGGTGAGTAGTACTTGTGAAAGTTTCGGTAGGAAGTCTCTGAGACGATGAGGATGAAATAGAGACTTTGTGGTTACTAAGCAGGTTTTAGAGGTATCAAGCTTTGATAAGAACATAAGAACATAAGAAAATGCCATACTGGGTCAGACCAAGGGTCCATCAAGCCCAGCATCCTGTTTCCAACAGTGGCCAATCCAGGCCATAAGAACCTGGCAAGTACCCAAAAACTAAGTCTATTCCATGTTACCATTGCTAATGGCAGTGGCTATTCTCTAAGTGAACTTAATAGCAGGTAATGGACTTCTCCTCCAAGAACTTATCCAATCCTTTTTTAAACACAGCTATACTAACTGCACTAACCACATTCTCTGGCAACAAATTCCAGAGTTTGATCTTTGATTGTAATCCCTGTTCAAGTCTGCCTGTTGCACACTCACTTGGAGACTTACTTTTCTCCCAGGCATGTCCTTAAAGTATTTGCCTTGGCACAAGGAACATCCAGAAGATTTTTTTGTGCTTTGTGTGTGATCATTTCCTGGACAGTGCTATCAAAATTCACTGAAATTTCCCTGGATTCTTTAAATTGTGATGCCTTTTTTTAATTGGAGCAAAATGTGAATCCTTCCTTCTTTAGATGACAGAGACTATTTGGTCGTGAAAACTCTTGTACATCATCTTTGACTAACACTTATATTACATACTCTACCAAGAATGTAGATTGTGAACTCTTCACTATTGTAATAAGAATTTAATTTTAATCTGATCATAATCCATTTTTAGACTAGTTTGGTAAAAGAGAACTATCAAATGTTTATAGATAAATATGTAACATTTCCATTTGTCAGGTGTCACCTTCAGCAGCTTCAGTCCTAGAACCAGGATTCATTCTAGTGGATGTCAGCAAAGCTGTAAGGGGAGATTTGCGTTCAACAAAAAAAAATAGGAGCCCACATCAAAGGAAGTTTATTCCAAAACAGAGAGAGATAATTTATTAAAAGTCCAAAAAGTAAAGTCCAAGGAAATAGCAGGTAGATAATAGAACAGTCCATGAAATCACAAGAAAAATCCTATCAGTCTTTACACAGGTCAAGACATTCTGGAAATACTCATAGTTCTTTCACTTGGCTAACTAAACCCAAGGTCTTTGGACAAAGCCCTCTTTTCAGCTTCTTCTAAAGGTCTTCTGTTCTCCTCTAGACCCACACAGGAACACAGTTCCACTTTTTTCTTCTTCATCCTTTTGTGACTGTAGGCTTCCCCAGGCAGGATGGTGCCCCCTTAGACCTTGGGGTCTTTATCCTCCTAGATGGTACCCATTCAGTACTGGCAGTAATATGGGCACTCGTGACCACACTCGCTCGTCTCCCTTCATCTCATCTCAATAACTCACCAACAGACAGAGTCGGGTTAAATAAGGCCGCAGCTTTATTAAATACACAGGCCCGAGCCATCAATAACAATAAACATTGCATCCGGGTTTCAGCATCCAAGTACCCTGACCATCCGCCGCTCCTGGCAGGATGGTCACTAACAGCCGTCCGGCTCACTGATCCGGCCTCACACCCCGGCTCGCACTCCCGCCACTTGTTTGCAAGGAGCCGAACCCGGGCGGGCTCCCGCCGCCAGTCTGCAAGGAGCCAGGCCCCCCCGGGGTCTCCCGCCACCATTGCTAGCAAGGAGCCCCCAACGTTGACAACGGCCCCCTGTTGTCAACCTCCGTCCCGTACCAGCTGAAACCCCATAGTCTAACAACAACAACAACAGTCTGGCTCGGGCCAACCGCCCCCCCCCCACTGCGACAACCAAAACCATTGCCCCACCCGTTGAATACATAGGGCGGGAGGGAGGGAACAAAATTCCCCAGCCGCTCTCCGCCGCGCCGCCGCACGAGTCCGTTCGCCGCGCGCCCCCCTCTCGCTCGCCTAGCTCGTCCCCTTGCACGACTCCACCCCCACCTTGCCGACCCAGCCCCTCGTCCCCCTGGCAACCCTCCTCGTCCAATCCCCTGCCCCCCTCCGGCGTCCTTCCTAACACCCCCCCCCTTCGCTGCCCGCGTGCTGACCCTAACCTTATCCTGCCCCCCGCTTACCCCCCCCCCCTATCTTTCCCTTCCTCGCCGAGGGCACGGGCCCACATTACCCCGCTCGACCGGAAACAAGTTCCGGTCGAGCGTCCAGAACATCCCTTTACTCCCCCAGCAAATCTCAGTCATCCACTCTCTAGCCGTGTAGTCTTTCAGGTTGTAGTACAGGACTCTTTAGCTCTTATCAAAAACTTCATACCACATTTGTGCCAGATTGCAGCACAAAACCTCTGTGCAAATCCTCAGCACTGGCTCCTGAGTATTCTTAGTAAGAATTCCTCTCTATAATCTCCTTCAAACTCCACCCTGTGCCTCGTGGGAAGAATTTTTATATCACAACAAAATCCATCCCCCTATGGGGAAGAAATCTCCCTGTCACTTAGATAAACTGCTACACCTCCTGAACTCTACATGAACCTTCTGCTGCTGGAAAATTCTTAGAGCTGAAAACACAGAGTACACTTCAATGGCTGCAAGGGGCCAAAATAAATAAATCAATTTAGTTTTCTCTAGGACCAAAATGGCTACTATAACTCTGCTCTGCACTTACTATTGGGAGAGTCTTTTCATGAACGCCGGTATAGAAAAGCCTTTAAATAAGTAAATAAATAACCCCCCCAAAAATGGATCCTGGTAGTTTTGTGGGGGGGGGGGGGCAGGTAGACTATCACCCCTAACCCCCTAGTACCTCAAAATGTTATCTTCAATAGTCAACTGAAGGCTCAGGGTGTCCCCTAACCCTGAGCCTGATCAATACCATTTTTCAAAGTTTTTCATTTTTCAGGGTCTGGGGTTTGGACCAAGGCTACGTGGCCTGGGTCCAGTCCCCAGACCTTGCCCCTATCACGTGATGGGACAAGGCCTGGTCAGCCTTACCAGAACAGGGAGTCCAACACTCCTCCAGTCTCGCTCTATTCTGGCTTATTCCTGCTGCAGTAGAATGGGATTTAAATAACATAACCCTTTTTTGTTGTTTCCCTCCTACCTAATTTTCACAAGATAGAATTGCTACTAAACCCTCCCACCCACCTCTGAAAACGTTTATTATAGGAGAATGTAGTGAAAAGCAGTTACCTAAGAAAAGGTATTTGAATTGATTCAGTTCTCATCTGTCATGGCTATTCTCTCCCAGGAAGTTCAATGTGAGCTCACCCATCCTTTTTAGAGATTGTTCTCTTTATTAACAGCACACAGACAACTATGAGTTCCATAATAGTTCCTTTTCTTTCACTTTCACTTTTTTACAATAGTTTATTTGCCTTGTGTTGTGTCTATGGTATGCAATGATTTTTTTTTCTTTTTTAATATCTAGTAATTTTGGCTTGTCATGCTTGCAAGAAAATCATTGGCAAGGGTGACTTTAACTATTATATAACTCTCACAACACCTTGGGAATAAGAAATACCAGCAACTTGAGTTTTCTGAGGAGAGTGCAGCACTTCCTATTAGGGCAGGATTTCCAGTTCAGTCACCATATTTCCCCTAGTCCCGTCCCAACCTCCAGGATATGTTCAGCTTTCCCAATTTGTTGTTTTTATATCTCTTGTTGTCATTAATTTCAGCATATTTCCATTTTTATCATTTCAGGGTATGAAAGGAAAAACTGGCTTTTCAGGACATGGTGGAATGCAAGTAAGAGAGAAATCTCAGTTTTTAGAATTGGTTCCCATAATGGTATTTCTCATTTTCACCTTTCCTAATTCTTTTCTTCCCATTCTCCAAGTTACTCTCACTCTTTCTTTTCTCTAATTTATTAACCCTGTTTCTCTCTATCTTCAATTTCCCTATTTCTCTGTATTTTTCCCTTACTTCTCTGTCTTTTATGCATAATTCTCCCTTTTTATTTGTGTCTATTTTTAGCCTATATTGTAAAAGCTCATTTGTGTCTGTATTTTGACCTAAAGACCAGGATACTACCACCAAATAAAGCAGCCAAACACAGTTATATAGTAATATGATTAGAAACTCTAATATTGGGTCAAAGATGGGTGCATTGTCCAGCCACATTAACATATCAACAAGTGTATCTGTACTTTGATGTATTTTAAATTATTGATGTGTTGTTTTATTATGTTGTTATTTATTGTATTATTTTGTTGTAAACCACTTTGGATCAAACTTTGTTCAAGGTAGGCAGCTATAAGTGCAACATAACACAAGACTTTAAAATAGTTTAGTCCATAGCTTGCTGCAGTTTGTGTAAATAGTAAAACTCAGAAGTTGCCTGGAGAGTTCATGAACATACATGTACGGAATGGGCTCCTCATAAGAGCAGCTGAATACTTAAATATAAGGCAGACATGCACAGCCTGGGTTATCAAGGGCCATAAACAGGCCTGGTTTTCCAGGTATCCACAATGAATGTACATTGTACATATTTGCATAAATGTTGGTCTAAGAGCCAAGTTAATCTGCATAAATTTGCTACTAAAAAAAAAACAAAACAGGACTATTACCCTCCAAGGACCAGGGTTGGATATAAGGCGGATGTCAGTAAAGCTGAGGTTCTAACAAATAAGATTGTGTCAAGTGAATCCAGATACAGAAGAGCAATCTAGAGAAGAATCATGCCTCTCGCAGTCTTTCCATGGCAAAAACTACAGATTATAGCTTTTCCTTCTTCTTCATCCTGGTTAACTGGCAGGCATTGTGCAAAACAAAAATACAGAACAAGAGAAATGAGCAATTGTGGGTGTCACATGGAAGTATATATAAGAAAATTATTCCTTACCTGCTAATTTTCGTTCCTGTAGTACCAAGGATCAGTCCAGACGGTGGGTTATGTCCCCCGTCCAGCAGATGGAGTCAGAACAGACTTCGAGGGACGTCTCCAGTATAAGCCAGTGCTCCCTCTGCTGGAGCTCAGTATCCCGTATAGCAAAGCCCAAAGGACCCGAAATGGATTGAATCAAGTTACTCAACATACCTGAAAACAGGCACGCAAATGCAATAACAATGAACCGCCAACGAGCGGTAAGAACCCAACTTGTAGGGAGCTGTGCAAAAACAGAAACAAGGCACAAACAGCAGGTAACAGAAGATATCGACAGGCATCAGACCCGAGCAGAAGCAAAAAGATCCCCAAGTGGTGGGCGTCTGGACTGATCCTTGGTACTACAGGAACGAAAATTAGCAGGTAAGGAATAATTTTCTTTTCCCTGTACGTACCAGGATCAGTCCAGACGGTGGGATGTACCAAAGCTTCCCTAAACCGGGTGGGCCCCTGATAGCCCTGCTCGGAGGACCTGGGCACCAAAATGTCCCATGGAGGACGACGCCAGGTGCAGTCGATAATGTCGTGAAAAGGTATGCAGCGACTTCCACGTCGCCGCTCGGCAGATTTCCTGGGAGGAGACGGAGCGAGATTCCGCCCAGGACGCCGCTTGTGAGCGGGTGGAGTGAGCGACAACCCCGCTAGGCGGAATTCGGCCAGCTCCAATGTAGGATAGCGAGATAGCTTCCTTAAGCCATCTTGTAATCGTTGTCTTCGAGGCCTGGTGTCCCTTCTTCGGACCGGACCAGAGAACGAAGAGATGATCGGAGAGCCGGAAATCATTGGTCACCTCCAGATAGTGACGCAAGGTGCGCTTAACATCCAAAAGACGAAGAGACCGGGGCTCGCTGGATCCAAAGGACGGAAGTTCCACCGTCTGATTCAAGTGAAAGGCCGAGACTACCTTCGGAATAAAGGAAGGTACGGTGCGCAGGGAGACTCCGGAATCCGTGAACCTGAGATAAGGCTCCCTGCAGGACAACGCTTGTAGCTCCGAGACACGACGCGCGGAGCAGATGGCCACAAGGAAGACCGCCTTTAGGGTCAGATCCTTAAGGGTCGCTCCACGTATCGGTTCAAAAGGCGCCCCAGACAAAGCCCGAAGCACCAGGTTGAGGCTCCAGGAGGGGCAAGGATCCCGTACAGGAGGGCGAACATGCTTGACCCCTTGAGAAAACGGGCAACGTCCGGTTGCAGGAGAAGAGAGCCATCCGCTCGCACGAAGGAACTCAGGGCCGACACCTGGACTCGTAGGGAATTATAGGCGAGTCCCTTATCCAGACCATCTTGAAGGAACTGCAGAATCTCCGGAACCGACGCCTCCGTGGGTCGGATCCCCCTGGAAGAGCACCAGACGTCGAAAGTTCTCCAAACTCGCACATAAGCAACAGAAGTAGAAGACTTCCGGGCCCGCAGCATAGTAGAAACTACCGCCTCAGGGTAGCCCCTGCGTCGAAGGCGATGCCGTTCAAAAGCCATGCCGCAAGACAGAAGAGTTCGGCCTGGTCGAAATATACTGGGCCCTGGCGCAGCAGCCGAGGAAGATGACCGAGCCGAAGCGGGCCGTCCACTGCCAGCTGGAGAAGGTCCGCAAACCACGGCCTGCGCGGCCACTCTGGAGCGACGAGTACCACAGGACCTTGATGATTTTCTATCCTGCGGAGCGCTTTGCCCACCAAGGGCCACGGAGGAAAGACGTAGAGCAGCCGGCGGGTCGGCCAAGGGAGGGCTAGGGCATCCACCCCCTCCGCGCCGCGTTCCCTCCGGCGACTGAAAAACCGAGGTGCCTTGGCGTTGGCAGCCGTGGCCATCAGATCGAAATGCGGTGCGCCCCACCGCCGAATCACCAACCGCATCGCCTCGTCGGAGAGCTCCCATTCGCCGGGGTCCAGTTGTTGACGACTGAGAAAGTCCGCCTGGATATTGTCCACTCCGGTGATGTGAGAGGCTGCAATCCCGACTAGATGCCTTTCCGCCCACTCCATTAGGGGGGTCGACTCTAGGGAGACATGTTTGCTTCTTGTGCCTCCCTGTCGGTTGATATAGGCCACCGTGGTGGCGTTGTCGGAGAGGATTCGTACTTCTTTGTTCCGCACCAGGGGGAGAAACCGCTGTAACGCCAGCCGCACCGCCCTGGTCTCCAGACGGTTGATCGGCCAGGCCGCCTCCGTTGGGGACCACGTCCCCTGCGTTGCGCTTCGGTCGCAGACTGCGCCCCAGCCCACTAGGCTGGCATCGGTGGTGACTACCACCCAATTGGGAACATCGAGAGAGACTCCCTGAGCCAGATGCGTCGGGACCAGCCACCAGTCCAGACTGTCCCTGGTGACAGAGGGGAGAGGAAGGATCACCTGATAATCCTGGGACACCGGTTTCCACCTGGAGAGGAGGGACGCCTGCAGGGGACGCAGGCGTGCAAAAGCCCAGGGCATCATATCGATGGTGGACGCCATCACTCCCAGCAACTGCAGATAATTCCAGGAAGTGGGCTCCGGCAAAGCTGAAAAACGACAGACATGCTCCCGCAACGACTGAGCCTTGTCCGGGCGCAAGAACACCTTGCCCTGCAGCGTGTCGAAGCTGGCACCCAGGAAGTCCAGGCGCTGAGAAGGAACCAGAGAACTCTTGGCAAAGTTCACGACCCATCCCAGGGATTGCAGGACCTGGACCACCCTGGCCACCGATTCTTGTCCGTGGGCGAAGGACTTCGCTCGAATCAGCCAGTCGTCCAGATAGGGATGGACTAGAATTCCGTCCCTGCGGAGGGCCGCGGCGACGACAACCATTATCTTGGTGAAGGTGCGAGGTGCTGTCGCCAGACCGAACGGGAGAGCCGTGAACTGGAAGTGCTGACCCAGAACCTTGAAGCGGAGAAAACGACGATGCGCCGGCAGGATGGGAATGTGCAAATAGGCCTCCGTCAGATCCAAGGAGGCCAGAAATTCCCCTCGATGAACCGCCGCAATCACCGAGCGCAGCGTCTCCATGCGGAACCTGTTGACACGCAGAGACTTGTTGACTTCCTTGAGATCGAGAATGGGCCGGAAGGAACCGTCCTTCTTTGGCACGACGAAGTAGATAGAATAATGGCCCGAGCCCACCTCGCCGAAGGGGACGGGGGCAATGGCTCCTATGCTCTGTAACCGATCCAGAGTCTGCCGTATCGCCGTCCGCTTGAGGTCTGAGCCGCAGGGGGAGAAGAGGAACCGGTCTCTGGGAGGACGGGCAAACTCCAAAGCGTAGCCGTCCCTTATAGTGTCCAGAACCCACTGGTCTGCCGATATCTTTACCCACTCCCCGTAGAAATCCGCCAGGCGACCCCCCTATTCTGGGCGTGGGGGAGTGGTGGCATCTGGCATCATTGGGACGACTTTGGCGGAGGAGTACCCCGTCCGGAGCCGTCACGCGTGGGACGCCTACCCCGAAAGGACCGGGACCAGGTCTGGGATCTGGAGGAGGCAGCACGGGTCCCCGGCTGCCTGTACGACCTATAGCGCCTCTGCGCTCTGGTTCTAGTCCGGGTAGACGCAAAAGCCCTGGAGGGACGATGTCTGTCTTCAGGGAGTCGGTGGACCGCATTCTCCCCGAGAGATTTGATGATCTGATCCAAGTCATCTCCAAACAAGAATTTTCCGCGGAAGGGCAAAGACCCTAAGCTCGACTTAGAAGAAGCATCCGCCGCCCAGTTGCGGAGCCAAAGGAGCCTCCTAGCCGCCACCACCGATACCATGGAACGCGCCTGTACTCGGAAGAGATCATATAGGGCATCCGCCCCATAGGCTATCGCGGACTCCAGGCGGTCAGCCTGCGCGGCTTCGGCCGGTGGTAACGATTGAGAAGTCAGCAACTGTTGCACCCACCGGAGACTGGCCCGCTGAGCCAGCGAGGTACACATGACAGCCCGCATGCCCAAGGCGGAGACCTCAAAGACCTTCTTCAAGAATACTTCCAACTTGCGGTCCTGGGTATCACGAAGCGCTGTGCCGCCCGTGACCGGGATCGTCGTCCTCTTGGTGACCGCCGAGACGGCCGAATCCACCTTGGGAACCCTAATAAGATCCAAGAAGTCTTCTGGCAGCGGGTACAACTTCTCCATGGCACGAGTGACCTTAAACGAGGCTTCCGGGGTATCCCACTCCCTGGTGAGAAGCTGCAGGAAGGACTCATGGATGGGAAATGCCCGAGGCCTAGGACGCAGGGCAGCGAGCACCGGGTCCCCCTTCCTGGCCGAAGTGGTGACGGCGGGCGCCACCGGGAGCGGCGGATCCGGAGGAGGATCAAGATCCAGTTCCACAAGGATCTGCTGTATCAGATCATTCAGCTCGTCCTGCTGGAAAATCCGTAGTGCCAGCGGATCATCCCCTTCAGAGGGCAGCTCCGAGAGCGCAGGGTCCGCGGGATCCGGTGAGGGTGGCGAAATCGGTGCCGCAGCTCCCGTGGCAGCCCGAGGACGTGGAAGAGGAGCTGGGGCCCCGGACACCGACCCAACCAGGTCGGGGGGCGTCCCAGGAGGAACCACAGGCACCCGAGGAGTCTTCGCCGGCGGGGGGTGAGGGCCCAGATCCCCGGGAGCCCCCAAACCCTGCAGGTACGCACTATGCATCAGTAAAATGAACTCGGGTGAAAAACGAGGCAAGCTGGGAGGGGGGTCCGAGGAAAGAGTCTCCGATGACCCAGGGTCGGCCAAGCCCCCCTCCGGGGATAAATTCGGGGGGGAAACCTCCCGAAAATCCCTCCGCTCAGACACAGCTTCCACAGCAGCAAGATGCCGCGAAAGTAAAATGGCCGCCGTTCCCGCCAACGGCGGCGAAGTGGCCGGCCTGCGCCGCCCCTGCCGGGGGGAGGGGAGAGAGGAAAAAGCGTCTGTCGGCTGCGAGGTGCCTTCCCCACCCGGGAGACACCTCGCGCAAATCCCCTCCCTTGAGATCCGGGACCCCGGCTCGCCGCAGGCTGCACATCGAGACGGCCGCGGCATAATAAGGAAAACGGCGGAAGCAGGCAGCAAAGCCTCGGGGGGGGGGGGGGGGGCCAGGGGCACTAAGAAGGTGCCGCGGGGGGGCCAGAGGGCCTACACAACCCGCCAAAGAGATCCCTGCAGCGCCGACAAAAAGATACCAAACGGGCCAAAGACCGCGAAAAAAACAAAGGCCGCAAAGCCGCGGGATCGCCTGCCCCCACGTGGCAAGCCGGCCTCACCGGTGGCCACGGGGCACCAACACCCTGTGAAGAAAAATACCTGAAAAGGAAAAATAACACAGGGCAACAAAAACCAAACTTACCCCACGAACGGAGGGAGGAACAGAGAAGGCAGAAAGACACGCCTCCAAACAAGAGAACTTTTTTTTTTTTTTTCAAAGAATTTAAACTTTAACTTGATTCAAAAGAGCTCAATTCCAAGAAAACATGACAGTAAGACAGAGAAAGAAATAAAGAGAAATTCTGATAAAGGATCCTGTCAGCCTGGGGAGACCGTGGATCCCCCAACTCTCATCTGCTGGAGTCAGAAAGATACTGAGCTCCAGCAGAGGGAGCACTGGCTTATACTGGTGACGTCCCTCGAAGTCTGTTCTGACTCCATCTGCTGGACGGGGGACATAACCCACCGTCTGGACTGATCCTGGTACGTACAGGGAATAGGAACGATTTTCAAAGCCATTTATCCAGGTAAAGCAAGATTTGCTTAATGTAAATGGTGTTTTCCATAGATAGCAGGTTGAATTAGCTATTACATGTGAATGACATTATCTGGCAGTACTGAATGAACTCATTTCTCTAAGCTAGTAGAGCTTTTTAATAATGTAGAATATTTAGGGGTTTACAATAGATGATTTTAATGATAGGTTACAAATTACTAGCAATAGCTCTGCAATTTCCTTTTTTTTTAGGTTTTTTTTTTCAGAACTCTGGGGTATAAATAATCTGGTTTAGGCAATTTGCTACTCTTTAGTTTGTCAGTCTGCCCTATTGCATCATCCAGGTTCACTGTGATTTGTTTGTTCTTCTGAATCATTACCATGAAATACCATTTCTGGCATGGGTATCTCCCCAACATTCTCTTCAGTAAACACCGAAGCAAATATTTTATTTAGTCTTTCCACTATGGCCTTGTATTCTCAAGATCAAAATCATAGAGCATATAGAAAGACATGATTTAATGGGACACAGTCAACATGGATTTACCCACGGGAAGTCTTGCCTAACAAATTTGCTTCATTTTTTTGAAGGGGTTAATAAACGTGTGGATAAAGGTGAACCGGTAGATGTAGTGTATTTGGATTTTCAGAAGGCGTTTGACAAAGTCCCTCATAAGAGGCTTCTACGAAAACTAAAAAGTCATGGGATAGGAGGCGATGTCCTTTCGTGGATTACAAACTGGTTAAAAGACAGGAAACAGAGAGTAGGATTAAATGGTCAATTTTCTCAGTGGAAAAGGGTAAACAGTGGAGTGCCTCAGGGATCTGTACTTGGACCGGTGCTTTCCAATATATATATAAATGATCTGGAAAGGAATACGACGAGTGAGGTTATCAAATTTGCGGATGATACAAAATTATTCAGAGTAGTTAAATCACAAGCAGACTGTGATACATTACAGGAGGACCTTGCAAGACTGGAAGATTGGGCATCCAAATGGCAGATGAATTTTAATGTGGACAAGTGCAAGGTGTTGCATATAGGGAAAAATAACCCTTGCTGTAGTTACATGATGTTAGGTTCCATATTAGGAGCTACCACCCAGGAAAAAGATCTAGGCATCATAGTGGATAATACTTTAAAATCCTCGGCTCAGTGTGCTGCAGCAGTCAAAAAAGCAAATAGAATGTTAAGAGTTATTAGGAAGGGAATGGTTAATAGAACGGAAAATGTCATAATGCCTCTATATCGCTCCATGGTGAGACCACACCTTGAATACTGTGTACAATTCTGGTCGCTGCATCTCAAAAAAGATATAGTTGCGATGGAGAAGGTACAGAGAAGGGCAACCAAAATGATAAAGGGGGATGGAACAGCTCCCCTATGAGGAAAGGCTGAAGAGGTTAGGGCTGTTCAGCTTGGAGAAGAGACGGCTGAGGGGGGATATGATAGAGGTCGTTAAGATCATGAGAGCTCTTGAACGAGTAGATGTGACTCGGTGATTTACACTTTCGAATAATAGAAGGTCTAGGGGGCATTCCATGAAGTTAGCAAGTAGCACATTTAAGACTAATCGGAGAAAATGTTTTCACTCAACGCACAATAAAGCTCTGGAATTTGTTGCCAGAGGATGTAGTTAGTGCAGTTAGTGTAGCTGGGTTCAAAAAAGGTTTGGATAAGTTCTTGGAGGAGAAGTCCATTAATGGCTATTAATCAATTTTACTTAGGGAATAGCCACTGCTATTAATTGCATCAGTAGCATGGGATCTTCTTAGTGTTTGGGTAATTGCCAGGTTCTTGTGGCCTGGTTTTGGCCTCTGTTGGAAACAGGATGCTGGGCTTGATGGACTCTTGGTCTGACCCAGCATGGCAATTTCTTATGTTCTTATGTTCCTTAACTACCCCTTTAACTTCTCGATCATCTAACAGTCCAACTGACTCCCTCAAAGACTTCCTGCTTTGGATATATTTGAAAAAGTTTTTATTATGAGTGTTGGCCTGTACAGCCAGCTTCTTTTCAAATTCTCAATTTGCCTGTCTTATCAGTGCCTTCTGTATATAAGGCAGGATCATATTGATCTCTTGGAGTATATGTTTGTTCATGCATCTTTGGTCCAGAATGGGCTGCAGTCCCCTCTGATTTCTTGGGGATAAGGAAGTATCGGGAATAGAAGTCCAGAGCATGTTGAGACACTGGGATTAGTTCTATTGCTCATTGTTGGAGAAGGATTGGACTTCTAGTTGAAGCTGTGGTAAATAAGAGGGTTCTGGATGGAGCACTGAACAACGTCGGAGGGATGGAGGCAGAGAAATACAACCGGTACTCAGTCTGCATAATTTGAAGGACCCAGGGGTCCTTGATGATTTGATGCCAATCCTCTTCAAAATGTTGGGATTCTTCCCACTACTGGGAGAGTTGGAAATGGATTGTTCAGAAAGTTCGAAAACTAAGCCCTGGTTTTGGCTGGGCCTGTTGTGCAAAACACAGCTGCAAGAGTGTTAACTGGCAAAAGTAAAAGAGAACACATCACCGAAACACTGGCTGAATTACATTGGCTTCCTGTTGAACAACGAATATAATACAAAACACTATGCACCATACATAAATTAATACATAACGAAAACGCAGACTGGCTAAACACAGCCCTTCGCATACACATCCCTAACAGAAACCTAAGGTCAGCCAACAAAGCACTCCTAACTATTCCATCAGTCAAAACAGCAAGACTAACACAAGTAAGAGAAAGGGTGTTATCCTTGGCAGGCCACATACTATAGAACTCCATGCCCTTAGAGCTAAAATTACAAAGAGACAGCAAAGCCTTTAGAAAAAAATTTAAAAACCTGGCTATTTAAACAAGCTTTTCAAAAAGAGAGGGGAGAATAGAAGACAGGGAAGTGCAAGGTACGAACAATTGAACACCCACACACACTATAGTAATCACTAAGTGTGGAGTTTTTAAAAGACAGCTCATCACTAAAGGAGAAGTTACAATTATAAAGTTAGTGTTATACTCAAAACTGAATAGAGAAATCTGGACATGATTTATCACATTTATCAATTAACATTGATTACAAGCTATGTTGCCGAGCCTTATGGCACCTGTGTAAATGGACAGATTTTAGTATCATTACTTTTATGTGCCTTACTGTAAACTGTTGTGATGGTACCCACCTTAACGACGGTATAGAAAAAGATGTAAATAAATAAATAAATAAATAAATAAAGACATAAATAAATAAATAAATAAAATCAATTTTTCTCTTTGCCAAGGCCTGGCCAGAAATGGTTGCTGACTCTAGGCTGTTGAAAAGACCAGTAAGCCCCTCCTTTGGAGGTATGGTCGTTTGTATGGGTAGAAGTGACATTGTACCATGGAAGATTGTTCAGGAGCCATTAATAGTGACTGCACTGCTCCATTCTGGTCCTTTATTTGAATGACTGGCTCCTGGAGCTCTTCACTGAAAAGATTGTCCCCTAAACAGGGGAGGTCCACCAGTTTTTCATGCACATCCTCTCTGATGCTACTTGCTCAAAACCACACCATATGTCTAGCCTCAGCAGAGGCGGAGGAGGTACGTGAAACAGAATCAAAGAATTTGTATACTGACCAGAGTAGATGGCGATGCCCTCTTCTACATCCATGAGTTGTTGTGGATACTAATTGCCTTGCTCCATGACGAGTAAGAAGGCTTCAACCTTTGAATATAGTTATGAATATACTGTACCATGTAGAACTGGTAGCTGGTAATGTGTGCAGATAGCATTGAACTTTGAAAAATCTTCTTGCCAAAGTTATCTAGAATTTTGTGTTTTTTTTCTCCTGGAGGAGAATTTAAGTGAATCGTGTCATCTTACCTGATTCAACCACTCTGTACTGGTGAGGCAGCTGCATGACACCAAAGTTTGGTGAGTCCTGAACTCTGAATTTGAGGTCCAACTTTCTAGCTGTGGGAGTGACTAAAATGGGATTGCCCACATTCCCATCTGTAGAACATTGAGGATGTTTGGAACTGGAAGGACCACTGGTTCATCTGGAGTGTGCAATATTTGAAAAAGTCCAAGAATCTCAGAGCAGAACTGGATACCCAGCGCTGTACCCATATTTTCCACAAACTTAGATCCTCTGGAAGCAAGGTGTGGTCAAGAGCACCTGGAAGAGGGTCAAAGGGTATGCCAGTAGAATCTTCATCCAAAACTAAAGGCATTGGGTCACTTACCCAGGACTCCAGTGCTGAAGAGTGTGAACCGGGAGAGGTTTCTGGTTGATTCGGAGGAGGAGTGGCCTATTCTAACACTTCTGATCTACTAGAATATGTTGTAATGAACAATGAATAACCCCTAAGCAAGAGTTCTGATAATGAGTTCACCCTATAGGTGATATCGGGACTCTAATCTGTGGTATTGCCATAGCAATACTTGAAAGAAGAGGCTGAAACATTCAGTCTCCTTTGTCAGAGAGTTAAAGAAGCTCCTCACCAATTTTGTGATTTGATCAAGTGATTGATGTGTTCTCTATCCTAGCATATGTAATGAGACATACTCTTATGAGACCAAGATAGGCTTCTGCATGAGAACCAGCAGCCTGTTAGAAATAAGTAGCATTATGGAGGTCACTGGTTCTGCAGTCTCCAGGCGAAGTCCTTCTGCCACTAATCTAGGCACAGTGAGTGTCCTGATTATTGGTGGTGGATTGGACAACCTAATCCCTTCTCCTGCAGATGTCGGATGGGCTATGTAGCGCTGTATTGGCAAAGCAGCTTGATAAATCAAAGTCTGTAGTAGATCCATTGGTGGTTTTGATGGGGTGGAGTGTTTGGACACCTTGGATTCTTTGGTATACTTTGACTGGTCTTTTGAGACTCACATCAAGGAATCTGGCACAGGTTGATGATATTGCATCAGAGCTGTGCAGATTGTCCTTGCACTGTGCATCATGGATTCATGTGATATAGGATCCTAAGCACTGTGTGACTGCAAGGTAGATGTCAGAATGCATCAAGGCCGCATGCTTCCATGGCATCTGAGCATCAAGCGTTGAGTACATTGCTGTGTTGTGCATCAATTTCATTGGTGTGTTATGCATCAGTGTACATTGGAGTTAAGTGCATCGGCGGGTCATGCATTGAGTGCCTCACTTCATCATGTATCAATTGCATCAGTAGAAGATGCATCAGGCAAGTTGGTGTATCATATATTGCCAATGCCAATGGTGTTAATGGTGTCAATGATGGCTACATCGATGGTGATGGTGCCAATGCACCTACTTAGAATGATTGTGCTTCTTTAACTCAGGCTGCAATGGCTCCAATGATTGATGCCACTTGGTCTTCAGCACAGGGCGGCTGGTGGAACCTGACCCCGTGGCTCCGGCCTGAGCAGACGGCAGAGTTTCTGATGAGCTCCTTCTCAACTTTTTTCCTGGCAAGACAGGAGAGGCTGCACTTCAGGACAAGGACCTACTGCAATTTCAGAAAGATTTATGCAGTTGCTCAATGCAAAGCACCCTGCACCTCTGAGCGCAGTGACATCTGTCCACAGGCAGTTCTGGTCGTATTCTGGATCAAGGCATCGGTAGTCATTTTTTTGTCTGAGCACAGTATGGACATGATCTGTCTCTTCTACATTTTTTTCTGTAAAAATCCTTAAATCTTTTTGATTTGATGTTTTTTTCTTCGTTTTCTTCTTAAGTTGCCTCTGCAGCCGCAACAATAGCACTTTTCAGTACTAACAAAAAAAAAAAAAACCCCATCATAACATCAAAGTGTGGCCTTCTCTTCTACCATGTCTGGACAAAAGAAAAAATGAACAGTGATAAGCAGTTTCAAAAGTTGTATCTGTGGAAAGGTTATGTCCCTCATCGATGGGCACAAACTGTCCTAACTTGGAGAGATGAGTTCATTCAATGCCGCCGGATGACATCATCCATATATAATGTAATTCAGCCTGTTTATGGACAAAAACAATTGTCCGTCTGAAAATACATTTCTTATTCTAGCTAAAAGTACATGTGTGCTTGGGTTTCCACAGAATGCATACTTCTAGCTGTATTGAGGGAAGGCATTCCCAGGGGTGGGCTTTGGGCAGGTTCTGAAAATAATGCATGTATGTTGATGTATTAAATCTACACATTATCTTCTGGCAAAATTTTGCCATCGCTAAATACAGGTGCAAAACTCCAAGAATATGCATACTTTTCATTTGAAATTTGGAGCAAGCCCATGATAAAAAGTACATGTAAAACTCTGCATCAAGGTGAGCAGTCTGTCCACATTAGAACAAAGTTTATGGGTACTTTGCATCAATTTTTAAAGTAAAAGTACATATGCACTTTCACATTGAAACTTACAACAGGTTCAGTACCAAAGGATATTTATGCCTACCTTTTCTGTGGAGACTTTTTTAAGGGAAAATAATACACATAGATTTGAAAATCTGTGTGTGTTATTTCCCTCCCCCTGATTTAACCATGCCCCTGGAAATGCCTTCTTTTAACTGAGGGAAGGCAGTTTTCAAGCAGCTGATTTACTTGGGTAAAATGCTTTTTACCTACATAAATTACTTTTACATTTTCCTCCCAACATCAGTTACATTTTCAAAACCTAGGAATGCAGAAGTGTGCTAGTGTTTAGTTTACAGGCAGTATTTATGAATCAGACAGCTTTTTAAAACTGGTTTCATGTAAATTATGGTTATTTGAAACATCTCTGAGGTCAATATTTAGCCATTAACTGGCTGAACAAGTTATCCAGATAAACTTAACTAGATAAATTGGCTGAGATATTTGGCAACGCGGCCATAAGTTTATCCGGCTAACTGTTGGACCTCCAGATAGCTGTCTTAGATTTATCTGGCTAACTGATCTGGCTAAGGCACAATATCTCCCTTAGTTGTCCAGTATTAATTGGATGGTCCAGCATCAGGGTGCGTTTTAATGATGTCACTGCTCCCGACACCGAACCAACCCGGAGGAGCGGAGTTAGCTAAGCTGGCCAGATAAGTAGATGCTTTGTCCCAGAATGCCCTGCCCCTCACTTATCCAGCTAATTGTTTAGCTGAATAAACAGCCAGCTAAGTGGTGACCATTGAGCGTGGTCAAATATTTAGATAGTGCCACTTATCCAGCTAAGATGGAACATAACCAGCTAAATGGCACTGAATATTGACCTCTTAGTATTAAAATCTAAATCTAGCTCATCCAGACAACCTGTAGCTTACACTTTCAATGCAGATATGTTTTTGTGAAGGATATTATTTCAAAGCTCTCTTAATAAACATCTCTCTCTTGTGCTTTTTGGTTGTCTTATAGGGGCCAATGGGTATTAAAGGGGCCCAGGGTTTCCAAGGCCTTCCAGGACTACTTGTAAGTCATTTACTTTTATCTTTGCTATTTTAAATTTGATTTGTTTCTAGATTCTAGTTCTTTATGGGGCCAATTATCAACAGCATTTAGATGAATAACTTATAAGTTATCTTGCTAAATGCAGACTTTTCAATATTTCCCCTACTTATCCAACTAAAGTTTAACTATATAACTTATTATCCATCTAAAATTTAGCCAAATTACATAGGGGCATTCCGGGAGGCATTCCAGGACAAAGTTGTTAGCCAGCTTTGTTATCTGGCTAATTGAGATTGTCCGTAGAGTGGCCCTAAAGTGTTGCATCCTTCAGTCACAGATGGCTGCAACCGCTCTGCCTCACCTCTCTTCTACCCTTTTCCTCCTCCCTGGGAAGGATGGCTGCCTCCGGTGCTGATTGCCGAAACCCTCGGCGTCTCCGATACAGCATGGGCATCCCCGTCCGCCATGCTTCTTCCTGAGGCCTTCTAGGCATGCGCCCACATGCCACCTACGCTTTTGAATACATTATGGCGGGAACCTCAGGGATGTCCCCACCGCATGATGTCAGTACCTCCAGGTATTTAAACCTCTGCTCCGTTCTAGCCCAACAAGTTAGTAAGGACTTCAGTTTTGCTACTCTGACCGCTTCTAAGCTGCTCGCTTGGATTCCTCTCTATCCTCTGGGGTGACTCGCTCCTACAGAAGCTCTGGGTACCCGCTCCTCGGGAGCCTCTCGCTTCTATCTGCCCTTCGGGGTTCAACTACCTAACCTGGGACATCCGCACCTTGGAGGTCCTATCTACTTTCTTCCAAGATCCTTCGGTGCTCTTAGGTACTCGCTCCTCGAGAGCCTATCCTGCTCAGGGTATCCTGCACCTTGGTCCTCGGGTCCCTCTCTCCATTCTTCTACCAAGGAAGTTACCAGCACTGCCACTCTGTGAGTATCGCTACGCTCCAGCTCTCCTTAATCCACCCTTCAGGTTCGGCTTATCCCGCGCTGCAGAACACTACCCAACCTTGCTACATCTAGGTGAGACCATCATCTATAGAGACTGTCTGAGCTTACTATGATATCGCTGGCCTACAGTACTATCCTTTCCTTGAAGCAAGGTTCTACTTACATCAGCAGTACAATAAAGCTTTCTTTCCTCCATGTCTGCTTACTAGAGTCTAGCCTATTGCTATGGTTCCCCACGGGGCCCCTCCCCGTGGGAGGAGTCATCGCCACTTCGACCAAGAGTCCACGATAGCACAACTGAATTCTTCAGCAACTCCAGTGAAAGAATTGCTGTCTCCAGTGGTGACTGTCAAGACCACCGAACTGTCATATACGCCTACCTGCTTCACGGGCGAAGCACAGATGTGTAGAGGGTTTGTCAACCAATGCAGTATGCATTTTTCTTTGCAGCCTACCCTCTTCCCCACAGAAGCTTCCAAGACCACCTATATCCTATCTCTACTTGAAGGAAGAGCCTTGGCTTGGGCTTCACCATTATGGGAACGTGAAGATCCTATCCTGAATGACCTGTCAAGATTTCTGAAACTTTTAAAGTCTGTCTTCAATGACCCGGCTCGCCAGACCGTCACTGGATCTGCTCTGCTTATCCTCCAGCAAGGTAATAAGCCACTTACAGACTATGTGATCGAATTCAAGATTTTAGCATCTGAACTACACTGGGACACTGGATGTCTACATGCTATCTTCATGGAGGGCCTCAACTCTCGCTTGAAAGACGAACTGCTGGCTCATGACCTGCCTGATACCCTTGAGTCTCTTATGGAACTGGCTGGGAGAATTGACCGCCGTATTCGAGACTGAACTCAAGAAGGTAGGAGTCTTCAAAAGCCCGCCTCGGGAGCTAACCATCCTAAACCTGTGCCAATTGCCTTAAGTCTACCGTCTGCTCCCTTAGAAGAAGACGAGCTATGCAACTAGTCCGAAGTCATTTAACTTCTAAAGAAAGACATTTTCGCAAACGCATGGGGTTATGCATGTACTGTGGCCAATCAGGCCATGCCGTCCAAACCTGTCCCATCTGTCCGGGAAACTGACGAGCCTAGGATCTGAAAGAGGACTTCTCCTAGGCCTCACCTCTCCAACTCCTCCATTATCTTTACCAGTCTCACTACTCTGCGGAAGCCTTGAATTTCAGACCCTCGCTCTCATAGACTCCAGAGCCGGAGGAAATTTCATCTTAAAATGCTTAGTAGAACATCTGTGGATTCCTACCACACCAATAGCTAAGCCATTGCTATTGTCTTCAATCCATGGGAACCACTTCCTGGAGAAGTTTCATTGATTACCCAGGCCATTGGCCTGCACACTGGAGCTTTATACTCTGAATCCATTTCCTTCCTCGTATTGGAAAAGGCCATGTACCCAGTGGTACTTGGACTACCTTGGCTACAAGGTCATATGCCACAGTTTGATTGGGCCATGCTGGAATTATCCCAGAGGGGACCTGGCTGTCATGGCCGGTGTCTCATGGAAGTCTCGTCACTAATTTGCATGCCTACTACACCATCATTACCTGGCGTACCACCACAATACGCCTCCTTCCAGGACGTCGTCTCTAAACAAGCAGCAAATATACTCCCTCCGCACAGAGGTTTTGACTGCGCTATAAACCTGAAACCTAATACGGAGCCTCCAAAAGGAAGAGTTTACTGTCTTTCTGCAACTGAGACTAAGGCCATGTCTGCCTATATACAAGAGAACCTACAAAAAGGATTCATCAGACCCTCCAAATCCCCGGCTGGTGCAAGATTCTTTTTAGTAGGGAAAAAGGATGGCACCTTACGTCCCTGCATTGACTACAGGAGTCTGAATGAAATTACCATCAAGGATCGTGTTATGATATCGAGGTGTTTGGTGGATTCTCAGGGGCAACAGTGATATTATCTCTTATGGGGAAGAGCACTATAGGGAGACTGATGCACCGGCTAGACTCAATAGCACAAACACAGAGAGAGTTTCTTTTATTGTACAGCTAGGATGACCACCAGAGGTGGCAGTAGAGAGCAGGTTAGCTGGTAGCAGTCTGTAATCCTTGGTGAGGGAGACCTGTCCCACAATGGTGGTGTAAGGCCCTGATGCAGATGTCCAATAAGGCACTGTAGGAAAGACAAACTGGCAGATGTTAAACACACTCCCATAGCTGAGTAGAGAGAATCCCAATGAGCAGTAGAGAGGATAAGTGTTAGCAGTCCGTAGTCCTCGGCAGAGGAGACCCGTTCCACAATGGTGGTGTAGGGCCTGATGCAGAGAGGTAGTAAGGAACTGATGAGAAGCAGACTGGTAGAAGTTGTACTCACTATCTGTAGCTGATAGATGGATTTCCAGCAGGTTGAAGAATGGAGCAGGCAACAGGATAGAAACACAGGCCCTCAAGGAGCGAGTACCTGTAAGAGGATAGGCACTTGTAAATAAGCAGAGGACCCCCGCGGAGCGGGTACCCAGGTTAGAGAACCCCGAAGGGTGAAGATAGCTTCCAGTGGATAGAAGCGGCAGAGTAGCTTCAGACCGGGACATACCAATCCTTGCTAACTCGGCGAGAGTCAGCAAATGGGCATCCTTAAATATGCGGACGCAATGACGTCACTCGAGGAGGCGCCCCCGAGGTTTGCGCCAACACTGCTACAAAGGTAGGGACGGGCACACGCGCGCCCTAGGAGACCTTGGTTCAAGATGGCTGAACGCCACGCCAGAGCCGCTCCGGGGAAGCCAGAGGGTGAGGCAGGGAGACACCATGGATGCCATATTCCAGAGGCTGGTGGAGAAAGCTGAGAGAAAGGTGAGGCATGTCGGGCGAATTCGTCTGAGCCTGACGGACACAACAGACCGGCATCCCCTACCCTTGATTTCTGAACTATTTGATAGACTCCAGGGAGCCAAGATATTTTCTAAACTGGATCTCAAAGGAGCTTACAATTTGGTGCGCATTCGTGAAGGTGACGAATGGAAGACAGCTTTTAACACCCACGATGGACACTTCGAATATCTCGTCATGCCCTTCGGATTAAATAACGCACCTGCAGTCTTTCAAAATATGATGAACGACATCTTACGGACTTACTATATCAATGTGTAGTAGTATATCTTGATGATATTCTGATCTTCTCACAAGATCTACAAACACATCAAGAGGACGTCAAGAAGGTTCTAAGACACCTGCGGGAATACCACTTATAGTCCTCGGCAGATTGTCTGTATCTGCGATAGCTTCCAGGCAGTAGAGAATCTTCAGAGTGTTCAGGAACATGGGCCCTCGAAGAGCGAGTACCGGTTCCTATTTATAATCTGAAATAGAGAAAAGAGAGCGAGGCCCCCGAGGAGTGGGTACGTCTGGTAAGTCCGAGGAGGTAGAGTAGCTTGGAGGAATCTCCCCTTGCTAACTCGATTCGTTAACAAAACTGAGACCTTTTATATTGGAAGCAGATGACGTCAATTCAGGGGGACGCCCCCGAGGTTCGCGCCCTTGCTGGTACATACATCGGAGCGTACGCATGCGCATGCCCTACATTATCAGGAACATGGCGGATCCGCAGTGTCGTGCCAGTCCGGAGACGCTGGAGGGAGAAGGCAAGGAGACCCCGTGGCAGCTAAACGTCCATCAGACCCGGAGGGAGTCGCCACAGAGGTAAAGAGGGCGGAGTGAGGGCGTCGAGCAGCGACGGACGCAACAGTATCCCCCTTCAAAGGGCGATCTCCTCTTCAGGTACCAGTCTTAGGTTTCAAAGGATGCGCGAGATGAAACTGATGAAGCATCTCTATATCCAAAATATATGTCTGAGGCTCCCAAGTGATGAAATCGGGGCCAAAGCCTTCCCAAATCAGAAGGTATTCAAAAGTCTTGCCTCTGTTACGAACATCCAGATTCTCTTTGATCTTGATTTCTATTTCATCTTCTGCAAAGGTGACGGATGGATCTTGAGATTTGGAAGAATCTTTCAGAGTGTTATTGATGATATCAGCAGCAATGGGTAGAGCTGCTGTGGGCGTCACTGAAGAATTCAGTGGAAGTGGTGGTGAAGAAATGTCCAAAATCCACTTTTTTTTTTTTTTTATAATTTTTTCTTTATTGAACATTTTCAAATATGAATTACAATTTTTCACATTTCTGTGCATAATCAGGAAATTTTAGTGGACAGTTTAATATCTCAAATAAAGAATAGTAATCCATTCCAAACCTTAAACATATCTATCTCACTAAATACAAATAATGGTGGGGACCTGGCACTAAAGAAATTATACCAATACTAAATCTGAGAGATTGCTGCCAATTATATACTTATTGACCTATTCTCTTGCAGGTAAAATTACATTCAAATTTTCTTCACTTTTATCCCTCAAAAATACCTCAAGGTGTGAAGGCTCCATAAACACATATTTTTTTCCTTGAAAATTAATAAAACATTTACTTGGATATTTCAAATAGAATGAGGCTCCTATTTCTAATATTTTTGTTTTCAAGGCTAAAAATTTCTTTCTCCTTGCCTGACTCTCCAGTAGATGATGCTGGATGAGAGATGGTAGTAATTAGCAGCAATAGCAAACTGCTATAGAAGGCACTGAGACTTCAACGGAAGTGGCAATGTTAGGGGACATCCAACCTCACTTCTAAAGGTAACTCTTCTGTAAGTAATGGAATGAGGTGTAGAATTCAGCAGCAATAGCTCAGCTGCTATGACATCAGTGAACCTTCAGCGAAAGTGGCAATGTTGGTGAACGTCCAACCCCACTACTAAGGGTAATCTCTTCAGTCATGTAACTGGATAAAGTGTTGAATTCAGCAGCAATAACTCAGCTGCTATAATGTCACTGAAACTTCACAGAAGTGGCAAAGTTGGGGTACGTCCAAAACCTACTTCTGGATAACTCTTCCGTAGAAGAACTGGAAGAGAGATGGTGGCAGCACCAGCAAATCAAACAGGCTGGTAGCTAGAGATATCGTCTTTGGAACTAATTGTGCTGTAGTCCTTCAGACACGACTTCCGAGTGAAATGCGTAGCAGATATCTCTAAGTTATAGTCCGTGAAGATGGTATAGATGTAGAGCGCCATTTATTTATTTATTTTTAATTTTTCTATACCGAAGTTCCTGTACGAATACAGATCACTCCGGTTTACATGATAACCACAAAATTCGTTAGAGAGCGTTACATATAACAAATAGCAGATAACATATAACAAATAAAATATAAACAGAGAGCAGCATAACTAAGGAGGCATCCCAATATGAACAGAATTTTTAAACTAATATATAAAGCAGAATATATCTTAATATAAACATGATAAATAGTAAACTTAATATGTAGTAAGCAGAACATAACATATCGTATAAATTAACTTTTGGTTCCTTAATTTCTCTTATGTATGTATCTGTGGAAAGCTATGGAGGGTGGGTGGGAAATAAGGTGTGAGCCAATTACGGCGGGATGAGAGGGGGATTAAACAGTCGGAGGATGCTGGATACTATAAAGGCTGGGATCTGGGTTATGAGAAGAATAGCATTAGGAGTCCGGGAAGGCTAAACTAGCCATCTAGCCATGGCGAACATAGCAACTGCTATGAATATCAGTCCGAGAAGATGGTAAAGATGCAGAGCGCCATATAGCCATGGCGAACATAGCAACCGCTATGAATATCAGTCTGTGAAGTAGAACTGCTGTGGATGTCATAAAGATCCTCAAGAGAAGTGGCGATGTAAAGGAACATCCAAAGCCCACTTCAAGTTGTAATGCAGTAATGGATCTTCCAATTTGACGAAGGGACTCCTCAGGTCTTCCACAAGACGTCTGAGATTAAGGTTGTCTCCTGCCCCTGAGTCCAACAGGGCAGGGGTCCGAACCGTAGCTGGCTCTGAGGTCACAGAGACTGTACGAGAGAGCGGAGGAGATAACGCCGAATGGCCCAAGAACAG
Source organism: Rhinatrema bivittatum (assembly GCF_901001135.1). Classification (NCBI taxonomy): domain Eukaryota; kingdom Metazoa; phylum Chordata; class Amphibia; order Gymnophiona; family Rhinatrematidae; genus Rhinatrema; species Rhinatrema bivittatum. The sequence goes on along the minus strand of NC_042622.1, from coordinate 130,671,004 downwards.
TCCTCCCGCGGGACTTAGGCCTATCCGTTTCGTGGACGAATGGGGCATGTAGAGACATCCTGGCCGGGCTGACCACAGTACATGCACAGGCTGCGTTTCTTCCAAATTTTTCTCTCCTTTGAGATCAAGTGACCACGACCAAGTTGCATCGGTTCTTCTTTATCAACAGCAGGAATTGCTGGAACCATCCGAGGTGCAGGGTACTGGCCTGTTTCAACCCAGTTAACACCTTAGGCCGGAGTTCCTTCACCTTGTCTCGGAGCCGACAGTCAATCCGAGTAGTTAAGGCTATCAATTCTTCCAGCGAGTCAGGTGTCTGGCGAGCGTCCAGCTCGTCTTTCAAGCGGGTATCCAGGCCTCTGCAGAAGAGAGTCTTGAGACAACTGGGGTCCCAGCAAAGTTCCACTGCAAGAGACTTGAATTTTATGGCAAATTCAGCCAATGATCTGTTGCCTTGCTTCAAGTTCACTAAAGCAAACCCGACAACAGACATATGAGCAGGGTCATCAAAAACGTTTTTAAACAAGTCCATAAATCCTTCTATGTCCTGCAAAATAGGGTCCTTGCATTCCCACAAGGTAGATGCCCACGACAAGGCTCTCCCATCTAAATATGACAGGATGTAGGTAGTCTTAGAGAGGTCTGTGCGAAACAATGAAGGCTGTAAGGTGAAATGTATGCTGCACTGGTTCAAAAAGCCCAACGTCTTCTGGAGTTCTCCGGAGAAGCGAACAGGAGCAGCCAGTGGAACAGCAGTCTTTAAAGTTACCTCCTGTAACTGACCTTCTTGGGTAGAAGCTGTGCCTTGTATCTTCTGTGTGTGAGGCTCATGGAAAGCTGCAGTAAGTTTCTCCAAGGTTTCTTGCTGTTCTGAGATGCGTTGAGCCAGGCCCGGTATAGCCTGCAAAGCGGAGAGGTGTGCCGGGTCCATGGGTTACTGACATCCCATACCTTAAGCTGGATTCCCAGAAGTACTGCTTCTCCAAATCAAAGCCGGATCCACTGGAGTTAGCAATCTTGTTAGAGACTCCGTGAGGAGTTAGCAATCTTGTTAGGATCTGCTATGCTAATGGGAGGGGCAAGCAGATAGTAGTTAGTGATGACTCCTAAGGAAGGAGTTAGCAATCTTGTTAGGCTTTACTCCTCAAGATGGGAGGAGTTAGTAATCTTGTTGAGGATCTGCTAGGGAGTTAGCAATCTTGTTATGAACTAGCTCCTGTAGAAGGAGGAGTTAGCAATCTGTAATGCTTCGGCTCCCGTGGTAGGAGGAGTTAGGAATCTGTTCCAGCGGAGTACTAGAGAGGGCACTCGGCGGTAGAGAAATGTAGATAGGTGGATCCCTGGGCCAATGGCAGATGACAGCGTCCCCAGGAGGATATCCTGAGAAGCACCACCGGCTAGGCTTGGGTATGGAGACAGACACAGATAACTCTTTTATTAGATAGGTTAGTAGAACCACCAGAGGTGGCAGTAGTGAGATGATATGCCCGGCAGGGCTGAAGTCCCTCAGGTACTGGAACGGTGTTCCCAGGGTTGCTGAGCTGTAGAGAGAACTATAGATAGTGAGTAGACAGGGTATGCTGTGTACATAGCCAGAACTGGATGATAAACTTACATAAGGTCTTAAGAAGCTCAGTAGCTGGAAATGGTTAGGCCCTCGAGGAGCGAGTACCAGGTTCCAGGGAAAGCTCTGAGAGAGTGATGGTAACTCACAATTGTCTGTATCTGCGATAGCTTCCAGACAGTAGAGAATCTTCAGAGTGTACAGGAACATGGGCCCCCGAGGAGTGAGTACCGGTTTCTATCTGCAATCTGAAATAGTAACTCACAATTGTCTGTATCTGCGATAGCTTCCAGGCTATAGAGAAAAGAAAGCGAGGCCCCCGAGGAGCAGGTACCTCTGGTAAGTCCAAGGAGGTAGAGTAGCTTGGAGGAATCTCCCCTAGCTAACTCGATTTGTTAACAAATACTGAGACCTTTTATATTGGAAGCGGATGACGTCAATTCAGGGGGATGCCCCCAAGGTTCGCGTCCTTGCTGGTACATACATCGGAGCGCGCGCACGTATGCGCCCTACATCATCAGGAACATGGCGGATCTGCAGCATCGTGCCAGTCCGGAGACACTGGAGGGAGAAGGCAAGGAGACGCCATGGCAGCTAAGCGTCCATCAGACCCAGAGGGAGTCGCCACAGAGGTAAAGAGGGCGGAGTGAGGGCGTCAAGCAGCGATGGATGCAACAGCGATTCTCGCCTGCCGAAAGAAATTATGGAATCGGAGACAGAGTTACTCACAATCAAGCTGGCCTTTGAGGAATGGCATCCTTGGCTGGAAGGTGCACAACACCAGATAGTAGTGTACACCGATCACAAGAACTTGGAGTATCTTAGACATGCTCAACGACTCAATCACTCTCAAGCAAGATGGTCATTCTTTTTTAACAGATTTGATTTCCTCTTGAAATACTGTCAAGGAGAGAAGAACACTAAGGCTGATTCCCTGTCACGATCCTTCTCACCTCAGGATGTGCCTGATGAACCCCGTAATATCATTGACCCCGGGAGAGTGGTTCTTGCAGCCACTCATGTCATACCCGCCGAGAAGACAGTCGTGGCTAGAAATCAGAGGAGGAAACTGTTAAAGTGGGCACACGATTCCCGCCTAGCCGACCATCCTGGACAGAATCACACTTTGGCTATGTTACAGCAGTATTACTGGTGGCCAACCATGAAAAAGGATGTACAAGCTTATGTGGGTTCCTGCGTTATCTGCGCAAAGCAAAAGCCGCCAGCTGGACGTCCGTGGGGTCTGCTACAACCCCTGCCAGTGCCGGATGAACCCTGGACACATAGCAACCGATTTTGTGATAGACTTACCACTCTCCAACGGGAACAATACCATTTGGGTCACCGTTGACCACTTCTCCAAGATGGCACATTTCGTAGCTTTACCAGGATTACCTTCTGCTGTGGAGTTAGCGAAACTCTTCATCAATCATATCTTCCGCCTTCATGGAATGCCTAAGCATATTCTGTCTGACAGAGGAGTACAATTCACTGCCAAATTCTGGAGAGCCTTAAGTGTGAAATTTGATATCTCCTTGGATTTGACCTCCGCTTACCACCCTCAGTCTAATGGTCAGACTGAAAGAATGAACAGAACACTTAAACAGTTTCTACGGTCCTATGTTAACTCAAGACAGAGTGAATGGGCAGAACTGCTGCCTTGGGCAGAATTTTCTATCAATTCACATCCTGCTACATCTACAGGGTCTTCTCCCTTCCAACTCGTCTATGGACGACAACCACTTCCTCCTCTGCCAATTCCTTTATCTGTGGCTTCTCCTGCTGCACAGGCTACTGCAGCAGAGCTATCTCAGCTTTGGAAGCAAACGAAGGACCTGCTCCTCAAAGCAGGACAGAAAGCAAAAAAGATTTACGATGCTCACCATCAAGAGGCACCTTAGTTTCAGCTTGGAGACAAAGTCTCCACAAAGAGTCCACAATATGCCATAAACCCAACATAAAGATAGACAGCTATATTTAGTAGTGCAGCAGCACCACTGAATATCCCTTCAAAGTTAGCTTGATAAGTTTATCCAGCCAACTTTGTAATCCGGCTAGTGACTGAATATTACTCCCTATGCTTTTTGCTGACATTTTCCAGTGCTACCTAATGAAACCACCTCTTCTGTGGAGATAATGCTCTAAGGGAAATTTATTGCCTGTGGTATAACACCATTGCAGCTCTGTTCCTTCCTCTTGCTCTCTTAGAGATAGATTTTAAAAGCCTTACCTTGGTGGGTAAGGAAAACAAAATTAGAAACACAAAAAGTGGCATGGTTTCAGAGGGCAAATATTCTTTGAAGTCATTTTCTTGGCACCCAAGGTCCACTTAGTACTCGTAGTATGGGTTCTAGTGGTCTGTATTTGGTCTCTGGACACTGAGAGGCACTTCTTGTAAATTACTAATTTACCTAATTTCATCTAGAATGTTTTCCTTCCAACAAGCCTTTATTAAGCCAGGTTTCCTTCAGTACGAATGGAGGTGGGGAGTCACAGATGTGTGAAGTGTATAATTAAGGGGGCCACCAGAAGAGCAACTTCCTGGCCTCTGAGCCAGCTCCAGCCCCTGAGATTGCCATAGATTCTGTCTGATACATCCAGAATCTGAAAAGAGTTTCTCAGAATTTATGTATTTAGATGGGTGGCTACCCAGCACAGATGTGCAGGTGCAGTGAATAACTAGGCACCTGTGAGGGCGGCCACCCCGACCATGCCTGGCCGTACCTCAGGAGCACCGGGTGGGGTTGAGATTTGTTCTCCACCCCTCTGCGTGGATAATGACTCCGGCATTGTGCTTCCGGTGCCGCAGGGATCCTGTTCATGGCAGCGCCACTGCTGACTCCGCTTCTCCGGGTTGGTCCAGTGTCAGGAGCGGTGACGTCATTAAAATACACCCCGACGCCAGGCCACGCGATTGATACTGGACAACTAAGGGAGCGAACCAGGTGACTCGCTCTCACTTCCCTTCCTGCTTGCCATGGAGCAAGGTAAGCTGCATGCAGTTACCTTGCTCTCTCTCCATGTGGCAGCCCGGCCAGTTCATTTTCCCCTCCCTTGGCAGCCTCTGCCTCTCCTTCCCCTCTACTCTTCAGGGATTCCCCCATTCATCCTCCCTTGGAGACTCCCTTGGAGCCCTCCTCGTGTACTCATTGCTCTGAGATCTCCCCAACCTCCACCGCTCCCTGCAGGCGTGCCCAGTTACAGAACAGCTTAGATGGCTTGCATCCAGCCCAGAGCCTCCCCTACAATCTGCCTTTAGGCAAGCCACTGTAGAGTCTCTTGCTTCTGCTTCTGCTTTTTCAGGCTCAGCCACAGCTCTCAGCTCTGCAGCCTGAGCTGCAAGTGTTCTCATAGCCCCTTCTCCCACCACATATGTGGCTGCCCCTGGTGTCCCAGCACTAAGGAGCTTACACAACAGCAAGAGCTCATCTCACATTACAACAGAAGCTGCGGCCAGCTCTTCCCCTTAGACCCAACTTCACCTGGGTTCTAGCACTACCCAGCTGCAAGGGGGAGTTCTAAGAATGAGGGATACAGCACTGCCCGTGGCAGTGGCGACCAAGTCCAGGAAAGCCTATTGTAACTTGAGAGACATTAGAAGGAACCTGGGAGGTGCCGGTATAGACAAGAGGGGCCTAGGGGCCACCTCCGGGTTTGGCCACGGATGATCAACGACAGGCCCAGGGTTCGGGGCTTTGATGGATTGATGGCTGGATATGTAGGGAGGGGCTCCAGCGAGGCTTGATGCATGGCGGCCGGGCCGAGACCCCTTCCGGTGTTAGTGATCATGACGCCTGTCCAGGAGCTCACAGGAGCAAGACCCCCACGGTTCCACGTGGGTGGAAAGAGTCAGAGTTATCGGCACCTGCCCAGTGGCAATAGTAGACATTGTTGGCAGGAATCGGTGCCTAAATTAAACTTCCCTGTTAGGGACTTTAATAAATGGCTGCGGCCATTTCATCCAAGTTATGTGTAATGTTTTCTTTGTGTGTTTAATTGGAGGAGTCCAGCGAAACTGGGTGGGGGCGGGGTAGATCCATGGGTATCCGGGCTGCCCGGTTATTAGTTTTATCCCAGGACAAGCAGGATGCTAGTCCTCACATATGGGTGACATCATTGATGGAGCCCTGGTACGGAAAACTTTCTGTCAAAGTTTCTAGAAACTTTTGACTGGCCCTGTGAGGCCACTGAGCATGCCCAGCATGCCATGATATTCTCTGCCACAGGGGTCTCTCTTCAGTCTTCGTTTTTCTGCGCTGCTGTAGGCATCACGGAGCAGGAGCCTTGTGAGCTTTTTCTCACAGTATTTGCTGTCTAAAAAGTCAATTATTTCTCATTCATTTTCTCCCACAAGGGATCTTTTCAATTTCCACCGGCTGGTGAGTGATTGCAGTCTCGTTTTTACTCATTGAGTAAAAGCTTTTTCTCTCAGAATGTTTTCCTCATTTCATCGACGGCTGTCAATTGAAAATGGCTTCCGGATTTCAGAAATGTTCTATCTGTAATCGGACAATGTCCATTACAGACCCACACCTTGAGTGTGTTCTTTGTTTGGGGGACAAACATAATGTCACAACCTGCCCTAAATGTGCAGAGATGACTCCGAAGGGAAGAAAACTTCGTCAAGAAAAGATTGAGCATCTCTTCCATCTCCAGCTTTTGCCTTCTCCCTCAACATCGACAAAATCGACTCCAGCCAGAGTCTCAAAACGAATAATATTGAAAAAAACGCCGTCCAGAGGGGTCGGGAGACCATCCATCGCCAACGACATCGATAGCATCGATGAGGTCAATAGTCGAGCACCGACCGAAACACTGTCATAGACATCGACAGAGCTTCTCTCCCCGGAGGCACCGATCGCTAAGCGGCCAAAACTTCAGGAAACACCACACCGGTGCCTTCACCTCACGAAGAAACACCAATAGTCGTACCTCCACAGGGCTCTGTGAAAGGGGGTATCGACTCCTCCACCGAAACTGGTGCTCTGCCTGCACCAGCTGCTCCGCAGGAATTGTCGGATTTTATCCGGCAAGCCGTGCTCCAGGCCCTTAAGGAGCAGATGCCCATTCTGGCGCCCGCGCCAATGCTGGTGTTTACACCGATGCTGGTTCCAGAACTGATGCTGGTACCACTACCGATGCCGGTGATTCCAACGAAGCCGGTGACTACACCGATGCCGACAATTCCGTCGATGCCAGTGCCTACACCGTTGCCAGCACCACAGCCTAAAGTAATACCAGCACGACCATCGATGCCACCGACGCCATCTTTGATACCGGACCCGATACCATCGATGCCAACGACACCTGGGGACCCAGGGCACCCAGAACTGGCACTATATCAACTCCTAATGAAGAGATTTGATGAGGTAGTCGGAGCTCTTCCTCCTAAGCCCCGGAAAGACCAACCTGTAGGAATAACCCTCGATGACCTGCAACCAGGTCCTTCAGGGCTTCCTCATCCACCTAGATCTTCTCCAATATCCCCTCATCGAGAAGATCCATATGATACTTGGGACGAAGGACACACAGACACTTCACCTGAACACCTCCAGACCCAAGGAAGAAATCTCCACCGGAGGATTTATCCTTCACAAATTTCATCCAGGATATGGCAGACACCATACCCTTCACCTTAGTGACAGAGGAAGATTCGAGACAACAGACGTTGGAGGTTCTCCAATTTGTGGATCCTCCAAAGCAGGTAGTAGCCATACCTGTTCATCAAGACCTCCTGGACCTACAGCATCGACTTTGGGAGCATCCATGCTCAGTGCCTGCTGTAAATAAAAGAATGGACACAACTTATTTGGTGCAGTCTGCTCCTGGTTACCAAAAGACACAGCTTCCACACCAATCGGTGGTGGTAGAATCCGCACAAAAGAAGTCAAAGAGGATAAGGCCACATTCCTCAACTCCCCCAGGAAAAGATCACAGATTCTTGGATTCCTTGGGAAGAAAGGTTTATCAAGGAGCCATGTTAAATTCTAAGATATCTTCTTACCAATTATACATGACTCAATATCAAAGAAATCTGTGGAAACAGATGCAAGAGTTTATACCATCATTGCCACAGCAACATCAAGAAGCAGCCTAGGCAATTATTCACAAAGGACTGGAGGCTGGCAATCACAAGGTCCGTGCTGCCTATGATGGGTTTTAAACAGCATCCAGAGTGGCTGCATCGGGAATAAGTGCAAGACGGGCATGGCTTAAAGCCTTGGACCTCAGGCCTGAAGTCCAAGAAAAATTAGTTGACCTCCCATGTCTTGGCGATAACCTTTTTGGTTCCAAGGTACAAGATGCGATTGCTCAGTTGAAAGACCATACAGAAACCCTGCAACAACTTTCATTAATTCCGCAGGATCCAGCTACACAGTCAACTCGTAGGCCTCAAAAAAAAGAACCTAGAAGGCCCTTCTATTGACAGCGGCGTTATTACCCTCCAACATCAAGGGGAAGATCTTCTAGCCTGCAACAAAGAGCACAGCCCAGACAACCTAGGGTGGCTAGGCCTCAACCTCCGCCACAGACGGGACCGACTGCTGGCTTTTGAGGCTTTTCCCAGAGACCGAAGCCATCTCTCCAATCCTCATCCAGAGCTTCCGGTAGGAGGTCGAGTATCCTCCTTTTACAACCATTGGTTACAAATAACAACAGACCAATGGGTACTTGCAATAATATCTTGAGGTTACCAACTCAATTTCCTCTCAATTCCAAGAGATTCTCCTCCGAGACCTATTTCTCTAAGCGAAAATCACATAATCCAATTACAAGTAGAATTATCTACCCTTCTGAGAGCCAGAGCTGTAGAGCCGGTGCCCCGGGCTCAGCAGGGCAGAGGATTCTATTCCCGTTATTTCCTCATTCCAAAGAAAACAGGAGGCCTACGTCTCATCCTAGACCTCAGAAATCTCAACAAATTTCTGAAGAAAGAAAAGTTCAAGATGGTTTCTCTAGGAACCATGCTTCCACTTCTTCAAACAGAAGATTGGCTTTGTTCTCTGGATCTTCAAGACGCTTACGCTCACATTCCAATATTTCCCCCTCGTCGCAAGTATCTGTGCGTCATGGTAGGCCATCAACATTTCCAGTACAGAGTACTACCATTCGGACTTGCCTCTGCTCCCAGAGTATTCACCAAATGTCTGGCAGTAATAACAGCACACTTACACAAGGAACGTGTCCATGTCTTTCCCTATTTAGATGATTGGCTCATCAGAAGTCAGTCTCAAAAAGGAGCTCTGGCTTCTCTCAGTCAAACAATTACTCTACTTCACTCCATGGGCTTTCTCATCAATTATCAAAAGTCCCATCTCACCTGCTTCAATTCATAGGAGCAGATTTGAACACCATACTTTCCAAAGCTTTTCTACCCGAGGATCGGGCAGACACACTTTCCCTACTGGCAAACTCGATTCACTCAAAGAAACATGCAACAGCTCATCAGTTTCTAACCTTGCTAGGCCACATGGCATCCACAGTTCATTTCACTCCTATGGCAAGGTTAGCCATGAGGGTAACTCAATGGACATTAAGATCACAATGGATCCAAGCCATTCAACCACTGTATTCTCCAATTCAAGTAACCCACCAGCTACGTTCATCTCTACTTCGGTGGGCGAACAAGGACAATTTGTGCAAGGGCCTGCCCTTCCAACAACCTGTCCCACAGATAACTTTTAACTACAGATGCATCTACCTTGGGTTGGGGAGCTCACATAAACAATCTCCAAACCCAGGGTACTTGGACAAAACTCGAAGCAACATTTCAAATCAATTTCCTGGAACTTCAAGCTATACATTATGCTCTGCATGCATTCAAAGACTGCCTTTCACACAAGACTGTTCTGATCCAGACAGACAATACAGTAGCCATGTGGTACATCACCAAACAGGGAGGTACAGGTTCATATTTCCTTTGTCAAGAAGCTGCACAAGTTTGGGACTGGGCCCTGACACACTCAATGTTTCTCCGGGCCACTTATCTGGCAGGCATTCACAACGTAGTGGCAGATTGACTCAGTCGTCAATTCCAACCACACGAATGGTCCCTGGATCCCTTAGTAGCGACCAGGATATTTCAACGTTGGGGACAACCGACAATAGACCTCTTTGCATCACACTTGAATCACAAAGTGGACAAATTCTGCTCTCTGCACAGACAGAATCACCAACTAGCCAAGGATGCCTTTGCTCGCCCTTGGAACTCAGGCCTTCTATACGCGTATCCTCCGATACCGCTCATAACCAAAACTCTAGTGAAGCTACAGCAGGACAAGGGGTCCATGATACTCATAGCCCCATATTGGATCGACAAGTATGGTTTCCCATACTTCTAGACCTCTCGATCAGAGAACCAATTCGCCTGGGTGTAGCTCCCACTCTCATAACTCAGGATCAGGGTCGGTTGCGCCATCCCAACCTTCAATCCCTATCCCTGACAGCATGGATGTTGAAAGCTTGATTTTACAACCAGTCAATCTTTCAACCAATGTAACTCGAGTGCTTATAGCTTCACGTAAACCTTCAACACGAAATAATTATTCTTCCAAATGGAAAATATTTGCCGTGTGGTGCATGCAAAAGAGTATTGACCCTTTCTCCTGCCCCCAACTTCTCTACTAGACTACTTATGCCATCTTTCAAATTCTGGTCTCGAGACATCATCTGTAAGAGTACATTTAAGTGCAATCTCAACTTACCATAACAAGATGGGAGATACACCAATATCTCTACATCCTCTTGTCAGTAGATATATGAGAGGTTTAATTCACCTTAAACCACCAATTCAGCCATCTGTCACAGAATCGGAGCTCAATTTGGACTTAACAAGACTCATGCATTCTCCTTTTGAACCCATGAAATTCCTGTGGTGATAAATTTCTCACATGGAAGACTATCTTCCTTATAGCCATTGCATCGGCTAGAAGAGTTAGTGAGTTACAAGCACTTGTCACATACTCACCCTATACAAAATTCCTACATGACAAAGTGGTTTTCCGTACACATCCAAAATTCCTTCCCAAAGTAGTTACGGAATCCCACTTGAACCAATCTATAGTTTTGCCCACATTCTTTCCAAGGCCTCATTCTCACCAAGGGGAACGGGCCTTACATACCTTGGACTGTAAGCATGCGCTAGCATTTTACTTAGACCGCACTGCAGTCCACAGGAAATCCACTCAACTTTTTGTATCTTATGATCCAAACAAACCGGGAAAAGCAGTGGGTAAACATACTCTATCCAATTGACTAGCAGATTGCATACAGTTTCAACAACAATACTTCACTGTTGCTTCTCTACAAAATGACTCAGCCTCTAGCTTGCTAATCACCCATATGTGAGGACTAGCATCCTGCTTGTTCTGGGATAAAGCAAAATTGCTTACCTTGTAATAGGTGTTATCCCAGGACAGCAGGATGTAGTCCTCACGAAACCCACCCACCACCCTGCGGAGTTGGATCCGATACATTTTATTATTTTATTTTTTGCTAAAGCTTATTGCTACATACGAGACTGAAGAGAGACCCCTGTGGCAGAGCATATCATGGATTGCTGGGCATGCTCAGTGGCCTCACAGGGCCAGTCAAAAGTTTCTAGAAACTTTGACAGAAAGTTTTCCATACCAGGGCTCCATCAATGATGTCACCCATATGTGAGGACTACATCCTGCTGTCCTGGGATAACACCTATTACAAGGTAAGCAATTTTGCTTTATGTCCCATACTTCTGTGAACATCCAGAATGGTTTACGAAAAAACTCATAAATATAATCTCTAAAATGGCACAATTACAATGTCAACTGCACCACAGCCCAAAGGACTCATGCTGTGACAATACATCAGTAATAATATTCTCTAGGCTAGAATGACCTTTGGCTGCCACCTGTTGAGTGGTTCTAACATTATGAGCCAGGCTGACTATATAATAAAGGAAAATTGGAAATCAAATTGGAAATTGTATTTCAGTATCCAGCCTCTTGCTGAACTGGTCTCTGCCCTTATGCAACACCTCTTTTTGCCTTGGCCCATGTCTGTAGCATCTGACTGATATTTACTTGCTTTCACCTTCTTTCGCAAGCTAATGTGTTGTCATGAAACTGCACAAGCCCCATTATTACTAGATTACAATGTCTGTCTCTTGAACTATATTTTTGATCTTTCATTTTCAAATATTCTGCCTTTTCAGGGGGAACAGGGTTTTCAGGGTCCCCCAGGACCAGCTGGACCTTTGGTGAGTTTACAGAAAAATATCAAATACTACTGTTTTGTCTGGAAGAATTTTTGGCCTAATGTGTCAGGCACTAATTAGCGTTCTGTTTTTCTTGTGGAAGGAAAGTTAGATGGCTGGCATGAAATATAAATACAGAAACAGAATCAGACAGCAGACAAGGGCCAGAAGGCCCATCTAGTCTGTCCAATTTAATTGCTGTTGCATTGTCATAGGCCCTGGTTGAACCTCTGTCTTTCCCTTCAGGCCTTCACAACTAAAGACCTTCTGCTTATTTCTTGCCTTATTAAATTATTTTACTGGTTTTGCTATCACCACCTGCATTTGGAGGTCATTCCATGCATCCACTATCCTTTCTGTGAAGAAATAATTTCCAATGTTACTCCTAAGTCTACCTCCTTGGAGCCTTAGATCAAGCTCCCCTTATTCTAGAAATTCTTTTCCACTGAAAACTGTTTGCTACTTATGAATAATTTATACCTTTGAGGTCTCTATCATCTATCATCCTTTCCTCCTTCCTGGTTTCTCCTCTCCTCTAAGGCATGCATATTTAAGTCCTTAAGTCTCATTTAAATCTCCATTTTGGTGACTCTTCTCCGGACCAGCTCCTCTCTTTTTTTATGTCATTTTAGAGTTGGAGGTCTTACTAATGTCCAGTGCAAAGGCAACAACACCTTTTTTTTTTATTGGTCATGCCTTTCCTTATGCATCCCAGCATTCCTCCTGTTCTGGCCATTACCTTGATTCACACTACCTTGAGGTGGTTACATATGATCATCCACAGGTCCCTCTCCTGATTGGTGCACATCAGTATCTCACCCCTTATTGTATACTGCTTCCTTGGATTTCTGAACCCCAGATGCATAATTCTGAACTTATAGCTAGAGATGAGCTTCGTTTTTCTGGCTCGGGTCGGGTTTTGGTTTGGGCGTTTCGTTTTTTGCCAAAATCGAAACTGGAACCCAAACCCGAAACCGGAAAAATGTATAAAATAAAAAATATGAATCAGGAAAAAAACCCACCCCAACCCTTAAATTTTACTTTCTTACACCCCCACCCCCCCCCCACCATCCCGATCCCTTCCCAAGACTTACTAAAAGTCCCTGGTGGTCTAGCGGGGTCCCGCGAGTGATCTCTCCCTCCATGCCGTCGGGCTGTCGGGCCTGCTATTTCTCAAAATGGTGCTGATAGCCTTGCCCTTACGATGTCACAGGGGCTACCGGTGCCATTGGTCAGCCCCTGTCACATGGTAGGAGCATGTAGGAGTAATAAACAAATGCACATCTCTACTTCTTGCATTATATCCTAGCTGCCAAACACTCAATCACTCCTAAGGCTCTCTTAGAATACTCTTCAGTTTGTCTGTTTCTTCGGGGCTGTCCACTTTGTTGCAGATCTTAGTGTCATTAAAAAAAAAACTTCCCTACTAACCCCTCCACGTTTTCACTCATGAAAATAGTGAACAGAACCATTGTCACATTATTCCTGGGCCATTCCTCTGATCATCCTTCTTTCCACTGAGTAAATTCTATTTGCCACTACCTTATGTTTTCTATCAGTTAACCAGTTTATAACCCAAGCAACTACCTTGTGGTCTTCCCTCACGCTGCTACATGAGTCAGTGTCAAAAGTTGTATTGACATCCAAGTACATCAGATCCAGTGCATATTCCTGATCTAATTCTCTGGTCACCCAAAAAAGTTGATCAGATATTTTTTCTTTGACCTGGTCTCCTTTTTGTAAAACCTTGCTGCCTTGGATCCTGTAACCTGCTGCATTCAAGATTGTTTACATATTCTTGCTTTCAAAAGTAATTCCATTGTTACCCACTATGGAGGTCAGACTAACTGGCCTGTAGTTACCACCTTCCCTCCCTATTACCACTATTTTGATGAGGGAAGAATTCTAACATTCTGCAGTCTTCCAGAATTACTGCTGTCTTCAAAAAAAATGGGTTGAATACAACCGTTAGTAAGGTTGCCAGTAGTTCTCTGAGCTACTTTAATATCCTAGGCTGGTGCTTTGTTCCTTTGTAATTTTGCTAGTTCTACGCAGACCCTGTCCTCTGCAAATGGAGTGACATTATCCCTACTACCATCCTTAGTCCTACTAACTATTCGTTGGTCTTTTTGAAGTCCTTTCTTTGCCAAACACTGAATAAAAGTATCTGTTCAGTATTTCAGATTTTCTTTTTGTCACTCTCCCCACATTCCTCCTTTCCATCTCTGTCTTGCAGTCCCAGTTCTGCACTTTTTATTTTCCCTGATAGCCCCTCTTTGTAGCAACACGTATGCTGTTTTATCTGAAAAAAAGTGTTGACTTGATGTGTTAAGCAATCATTTATGTTTATTTTCTCTTGGAGAAGAGCTAGAGGAAGGGAAGTTAGATGGTTGACAACAGTGTGATAAGTCATGCTAGTGAAAACATAGAAATGTGATGGCAGAAAAAGACCATACAACCTCGTCTGACTATCGTCTGACTATCCATAGTAACTACTCATCTCTATAATCCGTACCACACATGCAGAAATCCCCTGTGCTTATCCCATGCTATTTGGTGGTTAGGAATGGGAAAGGGTGCTGGAGGGACTTAATTGGTGATCTTGTATGTTCTTCTACCCATGATAGTGGAGTAGTCAAAGGAAAAAGACAAAAAAAAGACTATCCCGGGTAAGAGAAACCTTACAGTTAGTCACACTGGCTGGTAGCTTGAATGTATCTTTAACAGTGTTGACAGGATGATGAGGTAAACTGGGTGGGCCAGGCAGCCTTTTTCTGCCATCATTTACTATATTACATGTATAGTAAGGGTGTGGAGAGAACTATAGCTCTTATAGGAAGGAGCAAAGAGATGAGGAAAGGGAGTGAGACTACCTTTTTATGATTCTACAGTGCAGCAGGCTGCACAGCTGTACTGATACAGACATAGCATACAATAAACACAAAACAAAAACGCAATAGGCCCATTAGCAGGATGAAGCAGAATCTAGAGCCAAGATGTTGGAATGAGAGAGAGCAAGGACACTTGAGATTAATAGAATATATTGAGGAGAACATGTTCTTCCCTTGTCCAATTTTTTTATTTAAATGCTATTGAATAACAGGTAGGAAGTTCCAGGGAACTACTGTTCCTAAAGCCAGACTTCTCTAATAGAGGATCTTTGTTATTCCTAAATAAAATTTTATACGATAGCAACATTTTAAAAATTCCAATTTAAAAATTTCCATGGCTAAAAATGATAGAAGAAACAAAAATACAAGAATAGAAATAACTTGTAGGCTATGCTATGCACTGCCATGAGGAGGAACTGGGTTTGATTCCCAGATCATGTGTTCTTCAAAAGTGAAATGCTGCAGAGGCAGCATTCACAGCCATTTGGGAAGGATGATTCTGTCACTATGCAACAGCGCTGCCTAGTGACTGGACTTAGGATCTATGTTAGCTAGTTCCCAGGACAAAGACTGTCTTTATGATGGCTTATCTGAGATGTGGGGAGGAGGCGAGATATAAAATAGGGAGTCAAGTACCAGATAGTTATGAATGAAGGCTCCTGGACCATAGCCCAATGGAGGCCAGTTCAAATTAAGCTGTAAACCCAAAGAAGTAGGAGGAACTGCTGAGCCAAAACAAGTTATTACCTGGACAGCAGCTAAAGTTTGAGATGGTTTAGCTTTTCCTTTGGTGAAGCACTCTGGATTAGATCCAACTGCTGAGAAGGCTTTGCTAGCTCTGTGCCACTCTGCACAAGTCACTCAGTTCTTCTCCTGAGGATATCAGGTGACACAGGATGCCAGCAACTTTTGCATATATTAGACCCAAAACTATTCAGGGAATCCAGCACAAGACACTCCTGTGAGCGAGAAGGAAGTGCATTGTTTGCAAGTGCAGGCCCTGTAAGATAAATGCCAGTAATGAGGCATGTTCTGCATAAGCGTATTCTCAAAATGTTCTCGCAAGGAAATGATACATAATATTGCAGTAATCTAACCAGAAGGAGATGCAAGCATTCTTGGCACTGCACTACTTAGGTACAGGCTTGAAGGGAAGTGGTGAATTGAGTTTGCATTGAGCCTTTGATCCAGTCCATCATTAGGACATAGGAAATGTGCAAGGCCTAGAGATTATTACTACTTCTACTTATCACTTCTATGGCACTACTCAACATATTCAATGCTGTACAAGAACACATAAGAGACAGTCCCTTCTTGGTAGAGCTTAGGATCTAATCGAGACAAACATACAGATTAAAATACATTTTGGGAATTTACTTCATTAAGAAAATGGTTAAAATCCAACAAGGCTCTGAGCAGTATAAATAAGGGGTACGATTGAAAAGCAGCCTCAAGAAAGATGGGTTTTTAGACTGGATTTGAATAAGGACAGAGAGGGAGCATGACACACCAACTCAGGAAGTCTATTTCAGGTGTACAGCGCACCAGGGTAGAAAACTTAATGCTGATCAAAACTGTCACAGAGTTTGACAAAATCAGTCATTTGTTTTTCTGGTCCAGTTTTCATTCTCTTTGATAGGCACAAATGTCATTTTCAGGTAGTAGTTTTCTCCTTGGTGGGGAAGTGCAAGGATTTTGTGAGGCATTATTTTTATTTTATTTTAGTTTAAAAACTGAAATAAGATTTTAGACCCACATAAGGAGGGAAAGCTTATTGGGATGATAGAGAAGAGCTTGAGAGTTGTATATTAGCTTCTCTCCTCAATCCTCCATCCAGCCTTTCTACTAGAGGAGCTTTATATTTTTGTGCTGGGTGAGTACTTTCTGACTGGCAGGGTTACTAAAGCATTTGTCCCATATATTAACAAAGTTTATGATAGAAGCTAAATGTTGGTCATGTTTCTTCCTATATTGCACAGGGTGATCCTGGCCTTCCAGGACATGTTGGCACTCAGGGAATCAATGGCTCTCAGGTGAGATTTCTGGGCAGAAAGCATTCGTCTAATGACATGGGGAGCACTGACTTTCACAGTGAGCAGAAAGGGGTAACAGTCATCTGCATAATGTATCTGTTAGTCTGGCGAGGCGAGGCAGTGAAGGACATTTAAACACATGGAGGGAGAGAGAAGAACATGCACATGTAGATGAGGTGGTGAATGCAGGGGTGCATTGAAATTGATCTGTATTAGCGTTTGGAGAGAAAGGTCTGCTGACTGATACAGATATGACAGGAAATGAGCATTTGCTTGTACATATTCTGGATGTTAAGGGGCAGGATTGTCATCTGTCTGCCATTACGGAGGAATGTTTAGTTCATCCTGAAACATAAAGGAGGAGAGAAGAATAATTACTGCAAGACAAATGTTGCAAGACAGTGTCTGCCTGTACAGTTTCCCATCTCTGCTTCTTTTCTCTAAATGTTTTTGCTTTGTTTTTATTTAGGGAGACATGGGCCCTCCAGGTGTGCCAGGCCCTAGGGGCCCCCAAGTACGTTTCCCCATTTACAGCTGTTTATTTTATAATGAAACTTAAACATAAGAATAGTGAGTGTGATATGATTGTAACAAATTCTGTACTCCCCTTTAATTTAGATTGAATGACATCCCACACATTTTACTGTAAGCACCTCACCTTCCCCTGTCTGAATATATTTCATAGTTTTTTCCATGTTTCTTGCAGGGGCCACAAGGTTTGCAGGGAATACGTGGACCTGTAGGGCCTAGGGGACCTCAGGTAATTCTTGTATTTTGTATTCTGTTTATTTAGATGACCAAACAGTAGCTCCTTGCTCTAATGAATAGGCAGCAGCCATATGACTTGTGACAGCAGTGTAAGCAGGCACAAATGGGCAGAATGGGTGGACAAAGTGGCCCCTTTCTGACAACCTCCTCTTTCTGTCTATGTTATGAAGCCCTAACTAGCTTTCAGCAGATAAAAAGAATGGCTTTATGCAGTAAGTATTCTGTTCAGTAAGGGGAAGACTTTAAAAGGCTGATGCGTGTAAATCCAGGTGGATTTACGCGCGTAGGGGGGTTTCACGCACCCGGCCTATTTTCAAAAGGCCTGGCGACGCGCATAAAGCCCCGGGACGCGTGTAAGTTCCAGGGCTTGCAAAAAGGGGCAGGGGTGGCGTGGGGCGGGGCCAGAGGCCTCCAAACAGCTGCTGTGCCGGCCGATTGCGGATTTCGGAGCGGCCTCAGAGGGAACGGGGAAAGCCTGCTGGTCTCCCCGAGGGCTCGGCGTGTGCAAGGTGAACTAGTGTGCACCCCTTTGCGTGCGCCGACCCCTGATTTTATAACATGCGTGCGGCTGCGCACGCATGTTATAAAATCGGGCGTACATTTGTGCGCGCTGGGTAGCGCACAAATGTACACCGCGCATGTACCTTTTAAAATCTGCCCCTAAGTATTGTGCTATCTTAAGCCAGATACTGTGAGATCAAACATAAGGTTAATTTCTCATCCCTCACAGCAGATAAATATTAGCCAGGTAGGTCATTACTTGGCCAAAACTTACTCAGATAAAAAAAGAAGTGACATGGAGGCATTTCGGGGATGGGCATAAATTTAGCCAGATAGCCCCAGTATTTAGCATTACCTGGCTAAGTGTAGACAGATAACTCTGGTCATGGTGCAGAGCAGGTTTGATTTTCAACTTGTCCAGGTATATTCGGTGGGACTTATTTCTCACTGAACATCTTTCCTAAATTTACCCGGGTAAGTTTACCTGGCTGTTGCTCTCAGCAGCTCAGGTACTTGGAAGTCAGAAGCGCAAATGGCAGCTTATCAGAACGGCATGGATGGAGCATGTAGGTGCAAGGCTATCACTGATTGGCTGTTCCCTGTACGTACCCGGATCAGTCCAGACTCCTGGGTTTTGCCCCCCCTCTAGCAGATGGAGACAGAGCAGTTATCAAAACAAACTCCACCTATAAATAGGCTGGTGCCACCTTCAGTCCAGCAGTATTCTTCTGTCTCCAGCAGATGGGAGAGGTGCCAAACCTACAGTCTGGGCTGTGTGCTTAAGTTGATTATCTTGTGTTTAGTTAGTTTAGGGGACTTTTTTGTCTTTTGTTTCTGGATTATTTCAGCTTTATTTAAAAGAATATAAAAGAAAGGAGCTTGTGGCAGTACAGTGGTCATTAGCCTCCCAGGTGGTCGTTAGGTTCTGAGAGAGCCATCCCATGCTGGTCTGAGGCAGCTGCTTCACAGGGTCGAGGGCCCTACTTATCTTCTCAGCAGCTGGGTGTGATACCGGGGAGCCCGGCTCACTCCACCCGAAGGGATCAGCACATTGGACCACTGCCGGGCAAGTTTTATAATTTAAAAAAAAGTTTTGCTTTCGTTTTCTCCCGTACCGGCTCTCTCTCCTTCACTCCCTGTCGCATTTGTTTTGTTGTTTATTCATTGAATTTTCATTGAATTTTCTTTAATTTATTTTGTCTTTATTTTCCTGTCATGACTTGATGCCGCGTTCGTCCGTTTGCCACGTGTGCGAGTCGGTCCGCGCGTGGTTCCCCAGGGAGGGCCTTTGCTCGGCTTGCATCCCGGGGGGAGGGGCTGTCGAGAGCCAAAAAAAATTAAATATATATTAAAATGGCAAAACTAGTTAAATCAAAGTCTGCCCCAGTCCCAATTGGGACGTCTGCTGCAATTCACTCTGAGGCTGATCAGTTTCCGTTCAGCATGGGAATGGGGGACCGTTTTCCAGTCATTCAGGGTTGTGTCTAGTGCAGCGCTGGGGGAGGGGTTTTTACCTCCTCCTCTTTCTCCCCAGCACCTTTACAGCCAGGAACCTTTACAGCCTAATTCCCCTGCAATGGAGGATAGCCTCGAGGGGGCCTCTGACTCCTCCTCTTCCTCTTTTTTTGTCACAATTTGTGTTATTGCTTCATAAAGCTTACAAGGAGAGGAAGTTAGGGAAGCTGCAATCTGGTAAAAAGGTCGTTTTCTCAAGGATCTAAGCCCTCTGCTAAGAAAAGGTCTACCTCTAAGGGAGGTGTGGAGCCTGCTCAGCCTAAGCGTCCCCGTCGGTCAGGGGTTCCCCAGATTACTACGGATACTTCTAATCAGGATTATGATCCAAATGACCTAGACCTACTGCCCAAGCCCCCACAGGGGGTGGATGTAGACCCTGATTTACATCACCAAGGCACAATACATGGGGCGCATGCTGCGGAAGGGGATGACCCTAAGGTGGTGCGCCTCTTTAGAAAGGAGGAGTTGGGTCCCCTTATTCCTTCTATTTTAGCAGAACTGGGCATTGAAGGTCCCCCTTAGGAATCTAAACTGGGTGCTATGGATCTGGTGTTGCTGGGTCTGAGAGGTCCTGCTTCTTCCTTTCCCTTTCATTTCTCGGTTACAGATTTACTCTTCCGGGAATGGGATATCCCGGACCTGCGATTGAAAGTGTGTAAAGCCATGGACAAGCTTTATCCTCTTACAGAGGATGCTTTAGAGCTGCTTTGAGTACCCAAGGGATGCGGTAGTGTGCGCTGTTACCAAGAAGACCACGATCCTGGTTACTGGAGTTACAGCATTCAAGGACCTGCAAGACAGGAATTTGGAGGTGCAACTTAAAAGGATTTTTGAGGTTTCAGCACTGGGAATGCATGTGGCTATTTGCAGCAATTTCGCCTTAAGAGCGGGTCTCCACTGGATTCAGCAGTTGCAAGCTAACGCCGCCTTATCAGATGAAGAGGCGGCCCAGGCAGGTCGTCTGGAAGCTTTGGTGGCGTATAACGCGGATGCACTACATGAACTACTGCACACATCGGCCAGATCCATGGTTTCAGCTGTCTCGGCTCGTAGGCTCCTCTTTTGAGAAACTGGTCGGTGAATGTCTCCCCCAGGTCACAGCTAGAGTCCTTGCCCTTCAAAGACAAACTACTTTTCGGTAAAGACCTGGAAGATATGATCCAATCTCTGGGGAAGAATAAGATTTCTAATTTCTCCCTGCGGTTATGAAACCAAGCGAAGAGCGGTGCAGGATACTTTGCAATGACTTCTGCAACTAGGGGCCATCGTCTCAGTGCCTCCGGAGGCAAGAAGGAAAGGCCGTTTCTCCATTTACTTCATAGTGCCAAAAAAAGAGGGATCCTTTCGGCTCATTCTGGATCTAAAAAAAAAAAGTAAATAGATGTCTCCGGGTCCCCCGGTTTCACATGGAGACGCTCTGGTCAGTCATTGCCTCAGTGCGCAAGGGAGAGTTTCTAGCATCCTTAGACCTCACGGAAGCAGATCTTCATGTAGGCATTCGGTCAGACCAACAGAGGTTTCTTCAGTTTTTGGTACTGGATCAGCATTTTCAGTTTCAGGCTCTGCCCTTCGGTCTAGCCACAGCGCCCAGGACATTCACCAAGGTGATGGTGGTGGTGGCAGCCCTTCTCGACAGGAAAAGGTTGCTGGTGCATCCTAACTTGGATGATTGGCTGATTCGTGCAAAATCGAAAGCACTTGCCCAGGAGGCAATTCAGAGAGTATTTCAGCTCCTGCAATCGCTGGGCTGGGTGGTCAATTTCGCCAAGAGCCGACTGGAGCCCACTCAATCATTGGAGTATTTGGGTGCTCTCTTTGAAACTCAGCAGGGCAGAGTTTTTCTTACCACGGAACACATCTCCAAGCTGCAAGTCCAAGTAAGAGGTTTAATGCTGAAGCACCCACCCAGAGTCAGAGATTATTTACAGTTTCTCGGGTCGATGACTTCAACATTAGAACTTGTACCCTGGGCCTTTGCTTATATAAGGCCTTTACAGTCCGCCTTGCTTTCCCGATGGAACCCAGTCTCCGAGCTTTTTCATCTACCTTTGCTGCTTACAGAGGCAGTGTGATCCAGTCTCGACTGGTGGTTGGTGAAGGACAATTTAGTCCGAGGAGTTCCCCTGGAAGTGCCCGACTGGACAGTGGTCACCACCAATGCCAGTTTCTCTGGTTGGGGGAGTGGTATGCCAAGGGAAATCGGTACAAGGACTTTGGTCTCCCGTCGAATCTCTCTGGTCGATCAATTGACTGGAAACCAGGGCGGTATGGTTGGCACTGCAAGCATTCCATCCTCTCCTCCAGGGCAAGTCGGTCAGAATTCTCTCAGACGATGCTACCATGGTGGTGTACATCAATCGCCAAGGAGGAACCAGAAGTCAACCGGTGGCGATGGAAGCTCAACAATTGATCAGCTGGGCAGAACAAAACTTGGTAAGCATAGCAGCGTCTCACATGTCCGGCGTGGACAACGTGCAGGCAGACTTTATAAGTCGTCACCGTCTTGATCCTGGGGAATGGGAATTGACGGACACTGTTTTTCAACTCATTTGCGACGCATGGGGCATGCCCAGCATGGATCTCATGGCGACGTTTCAGAATGCCAAAGCTCCATGGTTCTGTGCTCGGTGGAGAGAGACGGGAGCAGAAGGAGTAGATACCCTAGTGCTGCCTTGGCCATTGATCGGCAAAGAGCTCAGACGAATAGAGATCCATCCAACGGAGGTCATCCTGGTAGTTCCAGAATGGCCGAGATGTCCCTGGTTCGCGGACCTTCTCAATCTTGCCATGGAAGGCCCGCTGCGGCTTCCAGTTCTCCCAGGCCTGCTGCATCAAGGGCCTGTCTGGAAGAAGTCGATCGCTTCTGTCTAGTGGCATGGCTTTTGAAAGGCTGACGTTAAGTCGCAAAGGCTGTTCTCCGGCTGTAGTAGCCACGCTCCTCCGATCGCGTAAGAATTCTACCAATCTCACGTATGTTAGAGTATGGAAAGTTTTTGAGATTTGATATCTGGACCGAGAGGTCACGCCTGCTCGGTCTTCGGTGTCAGATATTCTGTGTTTTCTACAATCCGGTCTAACGGTTTGTCATATAGTTCCCTCAGAGTGCAAGTGGCGGCGCTTGGTTGTTTGCGTGGATCTGAACAGGGTGTAGCGTTAGCCGCACATCCGGATGTAGTTCGTTTTCTTAAGGGAGCAAAACACTTGCGTCCTTCACTTCGGCATCCCTATCCGTCATGGAGTCTGAATTTAGTCCTCACTGCTCTTTGTTTGGCGCCTTTTGAGCCCTTGAAGAGATCGACTCTAAAAGTTCTTACCTTGAAGGTGATTTTTCTGGTGGCCATTACATCGGCTCTTAGGGTGTCGGAACTCCAGGCACTTTCATGTAGGGAAATCTTTTTGCGGATTTCGGATTCGAGAGTTTCTTAAGGACGGTTCCGTCTTTCTTGCCAAAAGTGGTTTCCTCTTTTCATGTCAACCAATCAGTTGATCTGCCAGCCTTCACTGAGTTAGACCGTTCGGATCCTTTGGCTGGTGACTTGCGGAAGCTTGTTGTTCACAGAGCTTTGCTGCGTTACCTAGAGGTTACCAATTAGTTTTGTGTGTCTGACCATCTCTTTGTGCTGTGGAGTGGTCCTAAACGAGGACAGCAGGCATCCAAAACTACTATAGCTCATTGGCTAAAAGAGGCTATTAGTTTGACCTATCTCCTTCGGGGTAGATCCCTTCCTATGGGTCTGCATGCCCACTCTACTCGTTCGCAAGCGACGTCTTTGGCAGAGTGTCAGATGGTATCACCGCAGGAGATATGCAGGGCGGCTACGTGGAAATCCTTGCATACTTTTACAAGACATTACAGACTGGATGTTCAGGCTCCAGTTGCGGGAGGATTTGGAGAGGGAGTGCTTCGAACGGGCCTCTCCAGATCCCATCCCTATTAAGGAAGCTCTGGTACATCCCAGGAGTCTAGACTGATCCGGGTACGTACAGGGAAAGGGAAATTAGTTTCTTACCTGATAATTTTCGTTCCTGTAGTACCATGGATCAGTCCAGAATCCCGCCCATCTCAGACATGAGAGAAAGGGGGAGTCCGCTCGGTTCTTATATATTATTTATTTATTTATTTAGAAACTTTTATATACCGGTATTTGTGGGGACATCATACCGGTTCACATAGTAACTGAAAGATTGGAAAATACATTGCAACAGGGGAATGTAACTGGGCGGGGGGAAGAACAGAAAGGCAGTAGGAAGGATAGGAGAACAAGAAGGTAATAACCAAAACAATTTACAATGAAAGTCTCCTTAATATAAGGAGGTCACCTGAAAGGGGACTGCGAGGGGGAGTGGAAGGAGTTATTCTGTGTAAGCATGGTTGAACAGGAGTTTTTAATTTCTTTTTGAATTTAAATGCACAGGGTTCAAGTCGCATGTGGACAGGTAGTGTATTCCAGAGAATGGGCCCGGCAATAGAGATGGCACGGTCTCGGGTGGAGGAGAGATGTGCCAGTTTCAAGGATTGAACATGTAGGGTGCCTTTCAGATTGGCTGAGTTCTGAATTTTATCCTCAAGTGGTTCTCAAGGTTCAGGTCCTGGGAGGGTTCAGTGGACCAGTTTGTTTCTTTTACTGTATATAGTTATAATGGTTTTGAGATTTCCATTCTGCTTTGACATTGAGTAATACTGCCGGACTGTAGGTGGCACCAGCCTATTTATAGGCGGAGTTTGGTTTGATAACTGCTCTGTCTCCATCTGCTAGAGGGGGGGGGGGGCAAAACCCAGGAGTCTGGACTGATCCGTGGTAGTACAGGAACGAAAATTATCAGGTAAGAAACTAATTTTCCTTTGTATGAATTGCTAGTGTTAACGCTGCTCATGCGGGTTGAGCCCCTGGGGCTGAAGACAAGGAGAAAGACTGCAGAACAGCCATAAGTAGCAACCTCTGTGGAAGGCAAGCGAGGGCAGGGCAGGCCAGAGTGAGAGAGGCACTGGTGGCACAAAGCCATGGGTTCTGTGGGAGCTGCCAGATAAGGATAGTGGTTCCTGCAGCTCCTGATTGTTCTGCCATCTCTTGAGAGCAGTGGAGGAGGGGGCATGTACATTGTGCCCTAAGAATGCAGGCTTTGGAAGTACAGAGTCAGAAATCCTTATTATTAGAACCCAGATACCAAATTTGAGCCTCTCCCTGGAGTTTGTCTCCAGAGGGTGTTATTATGCTCATACCACAAATTTGGCATGATGTAAGAGGGGGCAAAAGGTATTTATTTTAAATGTTTATAGCTCACTTATAGCACTAAAATTGTGCTAAGCAGGTAACAAAGCAACCTAGAATCCAGTAAAATGCATGAAACATTACAAATCTAGACATAATATTAAACCCGCTAAAATATAATATAAATAAAACAAACAAGACTAAAATGCATAAAAACTGCTTATTATGCCTCAGAACCTACCAAAAGTCTAAATTATGTAAATGCCTCTCGAAAAAGGAAGGTTTAGGGAATGTTATAATACTGGGAGTAGAACATAACTAGCTGGCAATGCATTACACATAATAGGGCCAACAACCAAAAATGCACATGAATGTGACTTAGAGATGCATCTGTTCAATTCCAGGTGCTACAAATAAAAAATCATCAACTGAACGGAGATGATGCATAAGTATACATTTTGAAACCATGCCGAGTAGATAACTAGGGCCCTCAGTCTTAACAGCCTTAAATACCAGTGCAAGAATTTTAAATCTAATTCTATAGGCAACCAGCAACCAATGCAGTCACTTAAGTACTGGGGTAACATGCTCTCTTTCTTTAGTTCCAGTGATCAGCTGGGCAGCAGCATTTTGTAATGTATATAATGCTTGCATCCTACACTTGTGCAGTCCCCGCTAGTAATACATTACAGTAACCTTCTGTAATGAAAACAAAAGCCTGTAGAAGGTGTGGGGCAGGGGGAGGAGCCAAGAGTGTATGAAGGTGTGAATGAGAGTGCACCGCTCACACACAAAAACACCTTATCCCACCATCCATCCCCTCTTCCCTTCTTTCTGTCCTCCATTCCCTTAGGCAGCCAGATATTGGATAAGGGGAAAGGGGGGGGGGGAGAAGGCAAGGTTGTTGGGGGTTTGGCAGGGTTGCCAATTTTAGGAGAAATCTAGAAATAATATTACTCACACACTATCTGCCACACCCTTTCCCCAGCATTTCAAAAAAGGGGCCAGACTTGGTACCGCTCAAATCCTTCTCAACAAATAGCTCCGAGGGGCTCTCTTTCTGCCCCCCCCCCCCCCACCCCACCTCCCAGCTCAGCAAACTCTGAGAAGGACTTCCCCCCACCTCTTTGGCCCTCTCAGGGTTTTGAAATGTCCTCTGTGGCCCTTCTCTTGAAAGGTTTGGCAACTCCTGTTGTAGAGTATCCATGTGATTGACATGCCACTGCTTGGTGAGGGTGTCAGGCATTGTGGAACCACCTTAAGATTTGCCTAATGCCTAAACAGAAATATGTCTGCTTACATAGTCACATGAGCATGTATTGTCTCCTAATTGTATAAACCTTCACTCCAGTTTACTCACCATTTCTAAAAAGCTAAGCAACACTCCCAAAAGCAGTTTGATATATAGATAGATAGAAAGATAGATAGATACATAGATATAGATATATAGATATATAGATATTTATGTGAAGAATTGACAGGAGAAAATACTCAATTAGTTACAACCTAATAAAAAAAAAAAAAGTAACACTATGGTTTGGTAAGAAAACCTATATTCCCTGTACGTTCCAGGATCAGTCCAGACAGTGGGTTATCTCCCCCTTCCAGCAGATGGAGTCAGACAGAACTTTGAAGGATGCTTCCTTTAGGGATGTGAATCGTTTTTTGACGATTTAAAAAAATCGTCCGATATTTTTTAAATCGTCAAAAATCGGTACAGTGCGCGATACAATAGAAATTTTCAGGCCGTCGGCTGCCAATCATAAAGATGGCGCCGATGGCCCTTTGCCCTTACCATATAACAGGGTATCCGTGCCATTGGCCGGCCCCTGTCACATGGTAGGAGCACTGGATGGCCGGCGCCATCTTTACAATGGCGGCGGCCTGTCACATGGTAAGGGCAAAGGGCCATCAGCGCCATCTTTATGAGTGACGGCCCGAGAACGGGAGATCGCTCCCGGGACCACCACTAGACCACCAGGTAATTTTAAAATGTTTTGGGGGGATTGGTAGGGTGGGAGAAGCTAAGGGGTCATCTTTAAATGGTCGGGTGGGTTTTTTTTTAATCGGGCCATCGGCGCCATTTTTGAGTGGCAGTCAAAATGGCGCCAATGGCCCGAGAGCGGGAGATCGGTCCCCGCGCCCCCATTGGACCACCAGGTACTCGTAAAAAGTTTTGGGGGGTTCGGGGGGGGGGGTGGAGGAAGGTAAGGGGTCAATTTTAAAGGGTCGGGCCTCACTAAAAAAAAAATTAATGATGTGAATCTGAACCGATTCTGATTCACATCTCCAGCGATCAGATTTTATTCTCCCTCCAGCCGAACCCGATCGTTAAGACACACGATTCACATCTCTAGTTTCCTTATAAGGTAGTGCACCCTCTACTAATCCTCTGTATTCTCTTGACTCCAGCAGATGGCAGTGGTGGCTTTCGTTCCCCACTGAGATGACTAGAAAGCTATTCTAGGAATTTTCTCTATTTTCCTCAGCTTTCCTTTCTTTTGGATGGATCAAGTCTGATTTAAAAAAAAAAAAAATCTTTTGAATTTTGAATTTCTGAGGGAATTATTTGGAGAGCTCTCCTGTGACCTCCACTCCTGTTTTAGTGGGAGCATTCTAAGCTTGCAGGCAGTACTATTTGCAGCTCTCCCCACCCCCTCCCATCTCTGTTGTCGGGGTAAGTTTCTTTTTATTTCCTTTTTAACAGGGTATTTCCTCTCTCCGGGGTGCAAGTCGGTGGTGCCGACCTCTCTCCCCCTGTGGCTGCTATCCGACCCGCTGCCCCTGAGATGCTATTTTCCTCGGGGGCAGCCGGCACAGAGAGGCGTTATTCCTCTGTGCCTCTATCTGTGGGTCGCTGAGTGATAGAGAGAGAGCAGGACTGATGTGGAGGCTATTACCTGCTTCTTACAGCCACTAACCTGGTGAGTGTGAGGAAGAATAGGCTGAAGGAAGGTTTTTCCCGCTTCCCACAGCTTTAAGCCCTGCCTGTCTCACGCGTTGAAATCAGCTGGTTCTATCATGGCTCCATCGAGGATCCCCATGCCTCATTCGTCCAGGTGCTGCACTTGTGGAGAGCCCGGGTCGAGGCTCTCCCACGAGGGGATTTGCACAGCTTGCCTCCCTGGTAGGGAGGGACCTTCTCAGCCGTCGGGCCGCTCTGGTTCTCGTCTACTGGCGCGCCTCAATGGACAGGGGCCAGCCCCGATCCCGCTGACTGTGGGAACGGCGGCCATTTTGTCTCCAGACTCGGCTGCCCCTGTGCTAACAGGAGAAGAGCAGGACGCGCCTATTTCATCTCAGCTGCTGGTTTTGACACCCGTTCTACTTCTGAAGCCTTTTCCTCCGTTAGGGGATCTTCCCACTTTTCCTCCATCGGGGCCACCTCCGTTTTCCACAGATTTTGTTCTCCTGCTTCACAATGCTTACCTGGCCAGGATGGGCCAGCACCAGGAATTTCTGACGGGACCTCCTCCTCCTAAGGTACCCAGAATGGCTGATTCCACTGAGGTCTTGGGGAGTGCCCAGACCGTGGGGAGTGCCTAAGGGTCAGCGGTCCCGGGAACAGGGGTGCCTCCGATCACCTCAAGTGCTCCGAGGGTCCGTTTGATACACCCCTCTGCGGGGGAGTCTGTTCCTCAGCAGGACCCGGATCTTCAACTATGGCTCAATTGGAAGGGGATGATCCTAGAATCCTGCGGATCTTCCAGAGGGATGAGCTGGACCCCCTCATTCTACATATCCTACAGGAATTGGATATTGAGGCTCCTCAGGACCTGCCTGAGCCTAATCCACCAGCGAAGAAAGGGGACCCCCCTTCTGGCTGGTTTACGTCCGCCGTGTAGGTCCTTTCCTTCCTATCCCACTTTCCTTCAACTGTTATCCAGGGAATGGGATTCTCTGGAGACCTCCCTCAAGGTCGGCAGAGCCATCGATAAGCTATATCCTCTCCCGGATGATTTCCTGGAGCTCCTTAAAGTTCCCAAAGTAGATTCTGTGGTCTCAGCGGTGACGAAAAGAACTATCATTCTAGTAACAGGTGGAGCAGCCTTGTGAGATCTTCAGGATCGAAAGCTGGAAGTTTATCTTAAGAGAGTATTCAAGGTGTCCGCCCTGGGGGTCCGGGTGGCCATTTGTAGTTCCTTCGCTCAGCGTGCAGGCCTCCGCTGGCTTCAACAGCTGCTCAGCTCCCAGGAGTTGCCTCCTGAGGAAGCACTTCAGGCAGACCACCTAGAGGCCATCATAGCATATGGAGCAGACGCTCTATATGATATTCTGAGAGTCTTGGCCAGATCTATGGTTTCTGCAGTCTCGGCTAGACGTCTCCTCTGGCTCCGCAACTGGTCGGCAGATTCTTCTTCCAAGTCGCAGCTGGGATCTCTACCCTTCAAGGGCAAGCTACTATTTGGGGAGGATCTGGACCAGATTATCAAGTCCCTCGGAGAGAATAAGGTACACAAACTGCCAGTGGTTTGCCCCCGTTCTTCTAGGTCATTCAATTCCACTAGAAGCCGATTCAGGAATCAACATCGTTTCTGCCAGGCAAGGACTGCAGCCTCTCATCAGCCGTCCTCTCAATCCCAATCCTGGACTCAGTCCTTTCGTGCCCGAAGACAGCCCCGCTCTGGTCCAGCCCAGGGGATGTCCTCCAAGTCTTCACAATGAAGCTATGCCGGCCCGCTCCCTGATCCCCAGGATAGGGGGACGTCTCTCCCTTTTCTACGAGGAGTGGGTCAACATCACACCAGATCAGTGGGTCCTGGATATTCTAAGACACGGCTACGCGTTAGAATTTGCTCGGCCGCTAAGAGACAGGTTTCTCTTCTCTCCATGTGGCCCAGTCCAGAAACAACTCATAGTCCGACAGACACTCGACAGGCTTCTGGCTCTCGGAGCGATTCGTCCGGTCCCCGTCCCCCCCCTGGAAGTAGGCCGGGGACATTATTCGATATACTTCGTAGTCCCCAAGAAGGAAGGTTCCTTCCGCCCGATCTTGGATCTCAAGATTCACCACTTTCGGATGAAAACCTTGCGCTCCGTGATAGCAGCGGTGCACTCTGGAGAATTTTTAGCCTCCCTGGATCTGACTGAAGCTTATCTACACATTCCCATCCTCCAGGTGCATCAGCGTTTTCTGCGATTCAAGATTCTGGGACAACATTTCCAGTTCCAGGCTCTATCCTTTGGTCTTGCGACTGCTCCTCGAACCTTCACGAAGGTGATGATAGTAGTAGCCGCCGCTCTCCAGAGGGAGGGAGTATTGATGCACCCATACCTGGACGACTGGCTCATTCGGGCGAAGTCCTCAGCCCAGTGCCACCGGGCAGTCGACAAGGTGTTGACGCTTCTTCACTCCCTCGGTTGGGTGGTCAATTTCGCCAAGAGCAGCCTTTCTCCATCTCAGTCTCTGGACTTCCTGGGGGTGCATTTCGACACAGCGCTGGGCAAGGTGTCTCTGCCCCCGGACAGGGCTCATACACTCATAGCTCAGATAAGACGATTCATCGATCTCTCACTTCCAACGGCGTGGGATTACCTCCAGGTCCTGGGATCCATGGCTGCTGCCATCGATCTGGTCCCCTGGGCGTTTGTGCATATGCGTCCCTTACAGCATGCCTTGCTCTCCCACTGGAAGCCGGTGTCTCGGGACTTCCAAGCCATCCTCCCTCTCCTGCAGGGAGCCAAGGACAGTCTCTCGTGGTGATTCAACCTCACTCATCTTCTCCAGGGTGTTCCTTTGGACATCCCGAAATGGGTAATCATCACGACGGACACCAGTCTCTCTGGCTGGGGAGCGGTGTGTCAGATGAGTTCTGCACAAGGGAAGTGGACACCGTCTCAAGCAACTTGGCTGATCAATCGCTTGGAGACCACAGCAGTGCGTCTGGCATTGAAACGCTTCCTACCTCTCGTCCATCATCGCGCAGTCCGAATACTCTCAAGCAATGCGACCACTCTGGCTTACATCAATCGCCAAGGGGGCACGAGGAGCCGGCATGTCTCTCGGGAGACAGGTTGATGGCATGGGTGGAGACTCACCTCTCCCACCTGGGGGCTTCCCACATCGCAGGCGTAGACGACGTTCAAGCTGACTTTCTCAGTCGTCAACATCTAGATCCCGGAGAGTGGGAACTCTCAGAGTAGGCAGTGAATCTCCTGTTCCACAGATGGGGGACCCCCTACCTGGACCTAATGGCAACCTTCCGGAATGCCAAGGCAGCTCAGTTCTTCAGTCACAGAAGAGAGTACAGCGCAGAGGGAGTGGATGCCTTAGTCCTCCCCTGGCCCCATCACATTCTTCTCTACATGTTTCCCCCTTGGCCTCTGGTGGGCAAGGTGCTCCGGAGAATAGAGTCCCACCAGGGCCCGGTAATTCTGGTGGTGCCAGAATGGCCCCATCACCCGTGGTTTGCAGACTTGATCAACCTCGCAGTGGATGGACCTCTTCGTCTGGGTCACCTTCCACGCTTGCTGCGTCAGGGTCCGGTATCTTTCGCCCAGGCCGATCACTTCTGTCTTGCGGCCTGGCTTTTGAGAGGTGCCGGCTGAGACGGCGTGGATACCCAGAGGCCATTATCTCGACCCTCCTCAAGGCTAGAAAGACATCTACCTCCATCTCCTATGTCAGGGTATGGAAGGTTTTTGAGAACTGGTGTGCCTCCATACCTGTGTCGCTACGGACCACCTCAGTGGCTCAGATCCTATCTTTTCTTCAACAGAGACTGGACAAGGGTCTGGCCTACAACTAGTTGAGAGTGCAAGTCTTTGCCCTAGGCTCTCTACTTCATCAACGAGAGGGAACTTCCCTTTCCTCTCACCCGGATATCATCCGATTCCTCAGGGGGGTGAAGCACATGAAACCTCCGATCCATGCTCTTTATTCCTCGTGGAGTCTCAATCTCATTCTCCGAATCTTGGTCAGGCCACCCTTTGAACCCATGCATTCCGCGACCCTCAAGGATATCACTCTCAAGACGGTTTTCCTGGTAGCTATCTGTTCTGCCCGCAGAATCTTGGAGCTTCAAGCACTCTCTTGCAGAGAGCCCTACCTTCGTTTTAAGGATTCGGGAGTTTCCTTGCGCACTGTGCCTGCTTTTCTGCCCAAGGTAGTTTACGAGTTCCACTTGAATCAGACGGTAGAGCTTCCATCCTTCTCAGCGGACGCATCAGCAGATCTACGCAAGCTAGATGTCAAGCGTATCCTCATTCGCTATCTGGAAGTCATTAATGATTTTCGCTTGTTGAACCATCTTTTCGTTGCCTGGCATGGTCCGAAGAAGGGGGCCAAGAGGCTGAAAGAGGAATTCTCAGTGGCCTACATTAGGGTGGGTCGACAACCTCCAGCGGGTGTCAAGGCCCATTCTCTTCGAGTTCAAGCTGCTTCCTGGGCGGAGATGCAATCGGTATTGTTCCAGGAGATTTGTCGAGCTGCAACTTGGAAATCATTACATACCTTTGCTCGTCATTATCATCTACACATACAGTCACCTACTTTTGGCTCCTTTGGTTCTAGGGTCATTCGAGCAGGGCTTTCCGGGGCCCACCCTATGTAGGAAGCTTTGGTACATCCCACTGTCTGGACTGATCCTGGTACATACAGGGAAAAGAAAATTATTCCTTACCTGCTAATTTTCGTTCCTGTAGTACCAAGGATCAGTCCAGACGCCCTCCCTGACTGTTTATTGGGTTTGGGATTGCCTCTCTGCTCAAATTGTTCTTCAGCGCCTTTTTTCCTTTGGGTGGTTAATGGTTCATTCTGCAAGTTTGTTGTTTGACACTGTTTTGTGCCCATTGAACACTGTTATTTGTTACTTAATTCTATTGTTCTTGATCCATCCTGGTTTTCCTCTTTGCTTTGATATACTTCCTTATAAGGTAGAGGGTGCACTACCTTATAAGGAAGCATCCTTCAGAGTTCTCTCTGACTCCATCTGCTGGAAGGGGGAGATAACCCACTGTCTGGACTGATCCTTGGTAATACAGAAACGAAAATTAGCAGGTAAGGAATAATTTTCTTTTAATTCTTTGTTACAAACACAATAATATAATAAATGTTTTAAAATACAAATAAATACAACAACCACAAATTGCTACCAATACTTCCTCCTAATCTGGAACAATATTATACAAAGATACATGGTACATAAACAAATAATCCTCTTGCAATGAGTTATGCTGGATCCGTGCACAGGATACAGCAGACACAAATTTGCAGCTTTAATTGTCATGCACCATCTCTTCTAACAACAACAAAAAGGCCTTGATGTTTCGTTGGTAAACGGCTTCATCAGGGGAGAATGACAATGGACATCACAATATTTAGAAGCTGTTAAATAGTAAAATGTGCCTTAAAATCATAGGGGTAGATTTTAAAAGGTTGTGTGCGGGCGTTCATGTGTGCACGCTACCCAGCGCGCGCACATGTACACCCGGTTTTATAACTTGCACTCGCAGGCACACGAAAGTTATAAAATCCAGGGTCGGCGTGCGCAACGGGGTGCACAATTGTGCACTTTGCGAGCGCCAAGCTTGCAGCCTTCCCCCGTTTCCTCTCCCTAACCTGACCTTCCCACCCCTTCCCCTAACCTTTCCCCCCCTAGCCCTACTCTAACCCCCCCCCAAAAATGTTTGTTTTACCTTTTGCGCCTGCCTCCGGGCAAGCGCAAGTTGCGCGCGCTGGCCGATTGCCAGCACATGATCTCTGACACAGAAGCAAATGGCCGCTGTGCCAGGAGCCGCTGACCCCGCCCCACCCCACCCTGGACCGCCCCTTCCCACCCCTTTTTGCAAGCCCCAGGACCTACGTGCGTCCCGGGGCTTTACGCGCGCCACCAGGCCTTTTTAAAATAGGCCCGGCACACGTAAGGCCATTTACGCACGTAACCTTTTTAAAATACGGCCCATAATTTTTTGACAAATAACTAAATTAATAAATACTTTGTAAATATACTTACATCATATTGCAACAGCTATTAATTATTAAAAAGTTAAGTTGCCACACCATGGCTGCCAATGGAATATATTTGTCAGAATGACCTCAGCATCTGTTATGTTCGTGGACCCTTGGGCTAGTTGGAACAGTGGATGGAGTGCTGTAGCGATCCACAGTGATTGTCCCAACCAGGAGGCGGTTCGGTGGCTCGGAGCAAGCTGACCACTGAACTATGGTGAAGTCCTATGCGACCAAGGACTAAGTACCCACTGGAAGAATGGACGATGTTGGACCTAGGTGACAGAAGACTCTTCACCCTGGAGACCGGCACTCCCCCGGGAAGAGCCCTTAGGAGTCCAGCCGCTGGGACTTTTGGAGATTCACCCTGGAAGCCGAAGTCCCCCCAGGAGGGGCCCGTAGGGACACAGCCGCTGGGACTTAGGCGACTTCCTGAAGGTGGAAGATGGTCCGGATGCAGGCGCCTCCTGCAGGTAGTGGTTCCGGACGGCTGGCACCTCCAGCAGGTCGTAGGTAATCCAGAAGTCAGTCCAGGAGTTGGAGTCCAAGAGCGGTCCGCAGCCAGTCCAGGGGTCGGTATCCAGAGAGCGGTCCAAAGCCAGTCCAGGGGTCGATATCCAGAGAGCGGTCCAAAGCCAGTCCACGAGTCGAAGCCAGAGAGCGATCCAAAGCCAGTCCAAGGGTCGGAGTCCAGAAGAATCAATCAGCGGAGGGAAGGCAGAAGCGGGACGAAGAACAAACCAGGAACGCAGCAACAACAAACCAAGACCAGGAACCTTGTTGCAAGGCACTGGAGAGGTGTAGGTGCAGGGTACAAATACCCTGGGGCAACTGACATCATCCCAGGCACTTCCTGTCATTTTCCCGTGCTGGCCCCTTTAAGAGCTTAGCCCCCCCCCGCGCGCGCGTCTATGGGGCGAGGCCAGCGACGGGAGTCGGCAGCGTCTCTGACGCTGTGCAGGAGCCGCGGCAGGCTGCGATTCCGGCTCTGGGGGTTGAAGGGCTTCTCTACCGGGCCGGCCTCAAGGTAGGCGGGGAAACCGGGGCATGGCCCGGTTTTGTAACAGTACCCCCTCCCTTACGCCTCCTCCCTGGAGGCTTGGATCTCCCCGGATGGTCAATGTGGAACTGATGAAGAAGGTTCTTATCCAAAATATTGGAGGCTGGCTCCCAGGAGTTTTCCTCAGGACCATATCCTTCCCATGAGAGGAGGTACTTCCACCGGCGGTGATGAAATCGGACGTCCAAAACCTCCTTTACAGTATAAATGCCATCTGCTTCAGCTTCGGTGTTAGTAGGCACGGGAGGTGTGTCATGGAAGGAGGAGAGCACCAGCGGTTTAAGCAGGGATATGTGAAATACGTTATGTATCCGCAAAGTGGAGGGTAAACGTAGACGTTAGGACACTGCCCCTACCCGTTCCAAGACCGTGAATGGGCCCACATACTTGGGAGCTAATCGCATAGACGGGATCCGTAGGCGAAGGTTCTTGGTACTTAACCAGACTTTACTTCCTGGGAGGAAGATCGGAGCCGGCCGTCTTCGGCGGTCTGCATATTTTTTTGCTTTAGCCGAGGCAAGACGGAGCTTCTCCTGAGTGGAAGTCCACAGGGAGTGCAGTTGCTGGGCGGTAAGCTGGGCCGCCGGAGAGGTGACTGATAGAGGCAAAGGCAAAGGAGGCCTAGGGGTTTTCCCATAAACGATCTGAAACGGAGACTGGTCGGTAGCTGAATGCTTATGACGATTGTAGGAAAATTCGGCCCAAGGTAAAAGGATGACCCAGTCATCTTGTAGATCCCCAACAAATGCTCGAAGAAAGGCCTTCAGTGTCCGGTTGGTCCGTTCGACCTGGCCATTGGCCTGTGGGTGGAAGGCTGTAGTAAGGTCTAGGCGCACCCCAAATCTTCTGCACAGGGATCTCCAGTACTTAGTCGTAAACTGCGGCCCACGGTCGAAGGAAATATGCAGTGGTAGACCATGTAAACGAAATACATGATGTATAAAGAGGTTGGCCAGTTCCGGCCCCGAGGGTAGCTTGGCGAGAGGCACGAAGTGAACCATCTTAGAAAAGCGGTCAGCCGTGACCCAGATCACCATCTTCTCGTCAGAAACAGGCAAATCTACAATGAAGTCGGTGGAGAGGTGAGTCCAAGGCTCCGTAGGAGTGGGCAGCGGTTGCAAAAGCCCCCAGGGGCGTCCATGGAAAGGCTTGTGTTGAGCACAGTTGGGACACGACTGGACATACTGTCGTACGTCCTCCTTCATGCGGGGCCACCAATAGAATTCGGTCAGGAGTTCCAGAGTCCGTGTGATTCCTGGATGTCCGGCGGTCAGCAAATCGTGAGCCCAGGCTAAGACCTTCTTTCGAGAACGCATGGGAACCACTGTCTTACCCGCTGGAGCCACCTCAGAAGCTGCTAACAAGACCTTGGCTGGATCCAGGATGTATTGAGGCGGGTTATCTGCGTCTTCGGGTTCTGATGTCTGAGAGAGCGCGTCCACTCGTATGTTCTTTGCTGCTGGTCGATATCGAAGGGAAAAATTGAAGCGACTGAAAAAGAGTGCCCATCTTGCCTGCCGCGGATTGAGGCGCTGAGCCCATCACAAGTACTCGAGATTTTTGTGATCGGTGTAAACGATAACCGAATGCAGCGCTCCCTCCAGCCACTGACGCCACTCATCGAAAGCCAGCTTAATCGCCAGTAGCTCTTTATCTCCAGCCGTAGTTCCTCTCAGCTGGAGAAAATTTACGAGAGTAGAAAGAACAGGGCAGGAGTTTACCTTTGGTAGATAACTGGCTTAGAACTGCCCCCACAGCTGTATCCGAAGCATCCACCTCTACAATGAACTGACGTTGGGGGTCAGGGTGGCGCAGGCAGGTGTCCTGGAGAAACGCCTCTTTCAAGTCATGAAAGGCCTGTATGGCCGCGGTCGGCCAGTTCCTGGCATCAGCCCCCTTCTTGGTGAGAGCAGTTAGAGGAGCCATCCTCTGGGAGTATTGCGGTATAAATTGCCGGTAAAAGTTGGCAAACTCCAGGAATCATTGGAGGGCTTTCACCCCCTGCGGTTGTGGCCAGGTCTTGATTGCAGCAACCTTCTCGGGGTCCATCAGAAAGCCGGTGGATGACACAATGTATCCTAAGAAAGGTAACGACTCTTGCTCAAAAACACATTTTTCTAATTTAGCGTAGAGTTTGTTCTCTCGAAGCTTTAGCAGTACCTTTCGAACATGTTGACGGTGCGTCTCTAGGTTCTTGGAGTAAATAAGGACGTCATCAAGGTAGACGATGACCGAGGAGTGTAACATGTCTCTAAGAACCTCATTCATGAGGTTTTGAAAAACCGCTGGGGCGTTACAGAGCCCAAATGGCATAACCAGGTATTCATAATGGCCGACCCTCGATTTGAAGGCGGTCTTCCATTCATCGCCGGGATGAATTCTCACCAAGTTATAAGCTCCCCGCAGGTCCAATTTAGTAAAAATTTTGGTCCCCTGTAATCTGTCCAGGAGCTCCGGTATCAGGGGCAGGGGGGTACCGATCTCTCCGAGTGATGCTGTTCAGGCTGCGGTAGTCGATGCAGGGGTGGAGCAACCCATCTTTCTTTGCTACAAAAAAGAAGCCTGCCCCTGCCGGGGACTTAGATGGCCGAATGAATCCTCGCTCCAGATTCTCCCGGATGTAAGTGGACATGGCTTGAGTCTCCGGAAGGGATAATGGATAAACCCGGCCTCGCGGTGGAGTGGCACCAGGCAAGAGGTTGATAGCGCAGTCAAATGGGCGATGTTCTGGAAGAATTTCAGCTCTCTCCTTGGAAAAAACATCATGGAACTCCTGGTACTGAGGAGGTAACGCCAGAGAAGTAGTCAGTAGTGCCACCGGAGCACGAGGTAGGTCCGTCAGAGAGGTACTAAAACAGGTATGACCCCAGGATGCCAACTGGAGAGAATCCCAAGCAATGACTGGAGAATGTTTCCTAAGCCAGGGCAACCCCAGGATGATTGGATGCATAGACTTCTCTAAGACGAGGAATGAAATTTCCTCCTGATGCAAGACGCCTGTACGTAATACGAGGGGTGAGGTACGGGTGGCAATGGTACCCGGAAGAAGTTTTCCCTGGATAGAAGATATCCGAAGCGGAGGTTCTTAAGGTTGTACCCCAATCTGGAGTTGCTGCACAAGCTCCTGGAGGATGAAACTCTCCCCGGCTCCTGAGTCAATTAAGGCTTGAGTCTCGAACTCCCCGTCCGGGAGTAGCAGCGTTACTGGAACAAAGCATGGGGAGTCAGTGGCGGCATGACCTAAGGTTAGCTCCCCCACAGTCCCTAGGTCCGAGCGTTTCCCGGACGCTCGCTGCAACGGGCAAGGAAGTGGCCCCTTCCACCGCAGTACAGACACAGACCCAGCGAGCGACGTCTTCTTCTTTCTTCTTGGGAGAGCGGCCCTCGGCCCACCTGCATGGGTTCGACATCTTGGGACCTCGAAGAGGCTGGAGGTGAATTTCCATGGTGTACGGAAGCGGGTCCAGCGGCATCCGTTCTATGGGGTGCTCTCCTTTCCCGAAAATGACGCTGTATGTGACGGTCCACTCGACCTGCCAATTCAATCAATTTGTTCAGATCGTCGGGAAGATCTCAGGCCGCCAACTCATCTTGTAATCTCGAGGAGAGACTTTCCAAGAAGATACTGTGTAAGCTGTCACTTCCCCAATTTAATTCGGCAGCGAGGGTCTGAAAGTCCATGGCATGGTCGGCTAAGGGCCGGTTGCCCTGTCGTAGCTGTAGCAGTTCAGATGCAGCGGTGGGTTTATGGGCGGCCTCATCAAAGACTTGCCTAAAAGCGGAAATGAAGTGTACCAGGTTATTTAAACGAGGATCCTGGGGCTCCAAAAGGTTGGAAGCCCAGGCCAAGGGTCTCCCATCCAGAAGGGAAATAATAAAGCTGGTCTTGACCCGATCAGTTGGGAACTGAAGCGGGAGAAGGTCGAACCGGATATAGTACTGGTTTAAGAAACCTCGGCAAAGCTTCGTGTCTCCTGAGAATCGCGTAGGTACTGGCATCTGGATTGGGGCAGAAGCGGTAGCAGAGACCCCAGCTCCGGGTGCATTGGGACTAGCGACCTAGGCTCCACCAACACGGTCGGCTAAGGCTTGTACCGTGGCCGTCAGAGTGTCGAGGCATGCTTGCTGCTGTTGCAGCCTCTGAGAAATGCCGGGAATGGCCTTCAGGCCCGCAAGGTCCGCCGGGTCCATGGCCTTGCAAACTGTTATGTTCGTGGACCCTTGGGCTAGTTGGAACAGTAGATGGAGGGCTGTAGTGATCCACAGCGATTGTCCCGACCAGGAGGCGGTTCGGTGGCTCGGAGCAAGCTGACCACTGAACTATGGTGAAGTCCTATGCGACCAAGGACTAAGTACCCACTGGAAGAATGGATGATGTTGGACCTAGGTGACAGAAGACTCTTCACCCTGGAGACCGGCACTCCCCCGGGAGGAGCCCTTAGGAGTCCAGCCGCTGAGACTTTTGGAGATTCACCTGGAAGCCGAAGTCCCCCAGGAGGGGCCTGTAGGGACACGGCCGCTGGGACTTAGGCGACTTCCTGAAGGTGGAAGATGGTCCGGATGCAGGCGCCTCCTGCAGGTCGTGGTTCCGGATGGCTGGCGCCTCCAGCAGGTCGTAGGTAATCCAGAAGTCTGTCCAGGAGTCAGAGTCCAAGAGTGGTCCGCAGCCAGTCCAGGGGTCGGTATCCAGAGAGCGATCCAAAGCCAGTCCAGGGGTCGAAGCCTGAACGCGGTCCAAAGCCAGTTCAAGGGTCGGAGTCCAGAAGAATCAATCAGTGGAGGGAAGGCAGAAGCGGGACGAAGAACAAACCAGGAACGCAGCAACAACAAACCAAGACCAGGAACCTTGTTGCAAGGCACTGGAGAGAGGTGTAGGTGCAGGGTACAAATACCCTGGGGCGTCTGACGTCATCCCAGGCACTTCCTGTCATTTTCCCGTGCTGGCCCCTTTAAGAGCTTAGGCCCCCCCCCCCCCCAGCGCATGCGCGTGTCTAGGGGGCGGGGCCAGCGACGGGAGTCGGCAGCATCTCCGACGCTGTGCAGGAGCCGCGGCAGGCTGCGATTCCGGCTCCGGGGGTCAAAGGGCTCCTCTACCGGGCTGGGCCGGCCTCAAGGTAGGCGGGGAAACCGGGGCACGGCCCGGTTTTGTAACATCATCTAAAACATGATAACAAAAACAAATATTAAAACATTATAACAATGCATTATTGAAAATAACACTGATGCCAACTATTAAAAGAAGAGATTCGTACAGAGGATTATTCGTTTATCTACCATGTATCTTTGTACAATATTGTTGCAGATTAGGAGGAAGTATTGTTAGCAATTTGTCAAAATATAAACAAAGTGCTTGTAATGTCACATGGAAGATATCTTTGTGACACTAACATCACAGCATCTGTGCTGCAAAGAGGCATTGAAGTCTGCTCCAGATACAATTCCAGCAAAGAGACTTGTAAAGGTTTCCAACACGCTAAGAAGACATTGGAAATTCACTGATGATTATGCCACATTTAGCAAGCTGTTAATTAACAACAGTTGAAGTCCTGAGACACTGAATTGGCAAATAGACATATAAAGAATCAACAATAAGAGATCGAGTCCTCTTCACTAAATGCAGTCCATGATATCAACATAAAAATAGTTATGAACAATATTTTCCCCTGAGGAGGCCTGGACGGCGAAACAGGCCTTTGTAGGGACAGAGAGAATACAGGATATAGCAGAAGTAGAACGGAGACTATAGAGACATCATTGGAACAACAGTCCTGTGAAACAATTACAAAGTATCCTTTCTTGTGGACTATGATTCAACTGTATCCCCTTTTTAATGAAGGTATCTTCCATGTGACTAATTTGCAATTCACAAAGTATCTTTCTTGAAGTCCAGCTCTATTGCAAGTGTGTTATTATTTCAGTACAAGCACTTTCTATATACTTTGATAATGTTTTATGTTGAAATCTATACATGTTATAAATGCATTGTTGGAGCTTGCGTCAGCCTTGAGCACGGGACGCTCAGGGCTTGGCAATCCTGTTGTGCTGATGATGGGATGGAGTGCAACTGAGGGCTCTCCAGCATGGAACAAGGAGAATATGTGCCCTTGCAGTGAAGACAGTCCAAGTCTGGGAATCAGGAACCTTGAATCCTCCGCCGACCTGCACACCCATGAGACCACTAACGCAGTGGTGGTCTCTGAATGGTCCTCTGACCATTTGAAGCCCTTTCGTACCTGCCACAGGGTGTAGCAGAGGCTGCAGGCTGGACAGAGGTCATGGTGGAAGGAGCCCGTAGGCACTGGAGCTTGGAATGAAGACTGGAACTTGGATTGAAGATTGGAACTTGGGACGAAGACAGGAAACAAGAGGGATGAGCAAGACCCACAGCACATGGGGCTGGTTGTGGACCACACTGTCCCCTTTGCGCCCTACAGAGCCAGATGGCTGGTCGCGGACCATGAGGAGATCGGGACAGGCTCAAGAAGTCTCATAGCGCAGGTTAGTAAAACCCCTCGGATCCTCTGGAGTCAGGACTTGGGAAATGAGATAAAACCTTGGAGCTTGGACACTCAGAGTAAAAGCAGGGAATCTCCGGAGGCATGGGTCCCACCGGACCTGAAGCATTAGGACCGGGAACATGACGGAACTTGGGACATCAGGACATCGAGGAAACTCAGAAACATCAAGGAGACCACAGAGTTACGAAGATACAGGATACACGGAAGTCCATGGATAAAATCAGGATACCAGGAAGGAGCTGAAAACAAGAAGTTCTTGGGAAGACTAGCCCAGGAGGACTAGCTTCTTGCCAAAACAAGGACTGACTGATGGAGAAGCCCTTTTATAGGACTGAAGACAGACAACTCCCTGGGAGGAGTTCAGATGGGCCACACCTGGCAGGCCCTTTAAATGAAGGAAGAAGCCGCGGGTCCACTCCTTAGGAAGGAAGGGGCAGGACCCTGGACAGCGGTCATGCTTGCCGCTGCAACGCTGAGCCAGAGACAGGAAGATGGCCTCAGGGCAGGCCCTGTCGAAGCGGCATCCAGGCTGCAGGAAGGCTCCAGGAGCAGCTCCTCTGCCGCAGGAAACATCACGGATGTGCCCGCCATGCTGCGGGAATAGATGGCAGCGTCGGCGGCTCCCAGCCTGCGAAGGAAGGCCCGGCACGGCTCCTGCTGTGCCGGCAAGATGGCAGCCGGGCTGCAAAGTCCCGGCTCCTGCTGCAGGCAGGAGAAGGTAGGTTGCGGCATTACCGGGCCACGGGATGGCAGCGACAACAGCAGTCCCGCCAGGGAGGTAAGATGCGGCTCGTGGCTCCGGCCACTGGCCGCATCACAACATGCATAACACTACAGAGAGTTTAGAAGCAGTGTGAACAAGGAATGATTTAGGGTAGTTGATAAATATATGTTTGTTATTGTGCCAATTTTATTTATTGAATTATTTTTGAATAGTTTTGAAATTCTTTGCCATTGTGTAATAAAGCTTGCAACATTAAGTATCTTTCAAATCATTTAAAACATTAATGGTGTTACTTATCCTATTTTAGGGTTCTCTGACGGATATACCATTTTAGGTACCCACATATCATTTTTATTTTATTTAAAGCCTAGATCCAATATACTATACATATATTATTTATTTATTTATATTTACACACAATCAATAATAACCACTGTCATAAATATTTAGAAATAAAGATCAGTGTACTTAGAAAAAACAATTAGTAGAAAAAACAATTTAAAGAAAGAGGAAAATCCTTTTTGGAAAGGGGGCAAAGCAAGATCATAACCTACTTCTCAATGGTGGCAAACAGGAGAGGCACACAAAACATGCCAACAGGCCTCAAGCAAATGTAATCAACTCTTGCAAAAAAAAAAAAACCTTTAGTCAGATCAAAGTAAAGTCACTTAAATAACCCCAAACTGGACTTCTATAACAGGGAGTCTTTGTATGAATAAACATATATATCAGTAGCTGGGATGATAGTTGAGAGAAAACACTTCAGAGAATGCCTCGTTAGAGCTCAGCTTGAAATGTTTTAAAAGGTTGATTTAAAAAAAAAAAAATGTGCGGGCGTCCATGTGCGCGCGGTACCCGCCGATTTTATAACATGTATGTTGCCGCATGCATGTTATAAAATACAATGCCCGCGCGCACATGGGTGCCCAATTTTGTATTGACATGCATGGCGGGGGGGGGGGGGGGAATTTTTTTAAAGTATGCGCAGTGACATGATTGGGCCTTTGCCAAGTTCACTTCCAGTCCATTCCAATTAAGGAGGACCAGAAAGCTCATCTGTATACTTCTCCTAACAGCCCCACACAGGACTCTAGAGGGCATCACAAGCCATCTAGATTTCCACATCCCCTCTCTCTTCCCAGCAGCAGAGGATCGGAAGGCATGTGCCAAAACATCACTTCCAATAAATTTTAAACAACAGATTTATTGATACAATAACAGGGAATTAGTTCAAAACATGAATCAATGAAGTGTATAACCAAGTAGTTTTAAGTAAATTAAATGTGGTCTCTGTACGATCACTAATAGATAAATATAAAATAAACCAATAGATTAAAAGTACTTTAGAACAGTTTGAACATCCCTACTCCCTTAGAAATTTTGAATCTCTAATAACTGAACAAAATTAAGAAGCAGACAGTAGTCCTAGAGTGAGAGGGGGCTCTCCAGTCTTTTGCACTGCCACATGTATGATTAGCTACCAGTTGGTGTTTGTGCACTCTGTGCAAAGTGCTCCTACCCTCAGAGATTAATCTGATTTCTGGAAGCTAGGGTGGCTGGGGCTCGGGCGGGTGGTGGGGCAGGCTGTACTAGGCCTGGGAGGAAGGGCTTGGTATGAGGTTAGAGACTCACTGTATTAAGGCTGGAAAGAGTGCAGGCTGTGCTGGGGCATGAGGGCAGTCTATGCTAGGCCTGGGGGCTGCAGGGGCAGCAGGCTGTGCTGGGGATGAAAGGGAGGGCACGCTGCTGGGGCTGGGCTTGGAGTGGGAGAGCAATAAATAGGAGCCTCCAGGGAATTTCCATGGCTGTGCTGGGAAGGGGAGTACCCTGGGCTGGGGCTGAGGGAAGGGAAGCAGTCTGTACTGCTCCTGAAGCTGGGGAGGGGCAGGCTGTGATGAGGCTGAGTAAGGTGTATTAGGGCTCGAAGCAGAAGGGCAGGCTGTGCTTTGGCTTGGAGGGAGGGCAACTCATAGGGATCTCTGGGGAATTTCCATGTGTGTTAGTGAAACTTTAAAAGTTTTATTCATCTGTATCCTTACTACAGTCCTTCTTGAGAGCAATTTTCCATTGGGCTGCCAGCTCAATCAGAGATGGCTTCTGGGCAATGGCATCATGAATTTTCATTTGCAAGTTCCTGGGGTCCCCCTCTCTCATTTTTCTTCCCCATCCTGTTTAGCCCATCTAGCCCACCCATTGTAGCAAGAGTCCTAGGTCAAGGGCCAAGGTCAATGGCTCACTCTGGAACCCGTTATGCATGCACCCTGCCTGGTTTCTTCTAGGTGAGCGATGGCTGAGACTCCATCCACTTTCATTATCCCTTTGTCTCCCTCTGCCCTTTTTGATTGGATTCAGTGATTTTAAAAAGATCTTACATTCTAACTATCTGCTATTTATTTTTAGGGCCCCATTGGGATAGAAGGCCCACCTGGTCCAAAAGGGAACATTGTAAGAACTCAGTTTCAACTTCTTTTTTAGCTGCTGTTCTTATTTGTTAAATCAATGATTGTAACTCTGTGTGTGTGTGTGTGTGTGTCTCTCTCTCTTTGAGCAGTACTGCAGTCTCTTACAGTTCTATGAGAGACTCTGTGCAGCAGCTGTCATAAGCCTATATCCTTGGCTCAGGGCTGGCTCTAGGGCAAAGAGCACCCTGGACGAAAATTGTCAATGGCATCCCACCTCACCATACGATCTCTGTCTCTCCTTCTCTCTCCCCCCCCCCCCCCCCTATCCATTCACTCCCCTTTCTCCCTTCCTCCTGGTAATCTCTCCTCTTTTTTCCGCATGCTCTCATTCCCTCTCCAGCTCTCTTCATTCCCATGACCTCTCC
Source organism: Rhinatrema bivittatum (assembly GCF_901001135.1). NCBI lineage: Eukaryota > Metazoa > Chordata > Amphibia > Gymnophiona > Rhinatrematidae > Rhinatrema > Rhinatrema bivittatum. The sequence continues at coordinate 130,626,209 of NC_042622.1, read as the reverse complement.
CTCTTTCTCTGCCCCCCACTCCACATACGCACACACTTTATCCCCAGATTTGGTCTTCCCACCCCCAATCTGCCTACATTCTCTGTTTCGTTAGTCTCATTCCTTTCTCTCCCTACTCCATGCTGGATCCTCTATCCCAGATCATGCTCCCTTCTCAAGTCCTTCTTCCCTTTCCCTGCACCTCCACTCCCATATACAGTCTCCCTGCTTCCCTACAATTTTCCCTATCCCACACCACCATTCCATGATGGTCTCCCTCTCTTTCCCCTTGCCCCATATAATGTAGGTCTCCTGCTTCGTGCCCCCAATTCCTGGTACTTTCAGTCTTCCTCACTACCTGAAGCCAGTAGGAGTGATGCTTAATAGCCCATCAACTTCCTTAGTTGCACATGCCTAGTCTTGTGATTGGAGCTGCAAGATCCCATAAACTTGTTGCTCAAACTGTCCCAGCATGGTAGAGGAAGCTGACATGCAATTAAATATTCTTACTGCCAGCTGTGCACAAGGCAGGGGAGACATAGAAGCAGACCCAGTCCACTAGGCTTTGGGGAGTCTTAGTCTCCTCTAGCTTTGTCCTATATTGAGCACCTATGCCCATCAGCTGACCAGCCCAGTGGGTGATACTGGCAGCACTTGAGGCACCTGTCATCTCATGGCACTCTGGGCAATCTCCCAGCTCACCCTACTCAAAGGTTGGTCCTGTCTTGGCTGTGACTGCAGTACATCCTGTGACCACTTCACACAGTCACTGGAAAAGCTAGTACTATGAGGGTAGAAAAAGAACAAGAAGGCAGGTACCACTCTCTGTTTCTTTCCTGTGTAGTTGACTGGCAGGATGCATTTTTAGCTTGCTGTCCAAAGGAAAAGAAAGTTTAGGAGATTGCTGTGTCTATGTGTATGTATCTTCTTCATAACTTTTTTGTTTGGTGTTCTTTCCATGCCAGATTTTCAGAACATGTTAGGGGGGCCATGGAGACTCTGACAGGGATGTTTTTTCCAGATTCATGCATATGTGCACTTTGAGCTTTTCTGGAAAGGCAGGATATGTGTGTGTATATATGTATATATATATATATATATATATATATATATATATATATATATATATATATATATATATATATATATATATATATATATATATATAAAATGTATGGACATGCATATGTCCCAGAAAGTAGGATCCTTTAGTTCTGGGTAGAACTTCTTGTTAGTGATATGAACTGGGGCTCAGAGACATCATTCATTGAGATTATACCCAGGCTAAGAAAGAGGGAGCTTAAAGGACATATTCCAGGCATCTCTGCCTACTTCTACATGGCTGTGCCCTGTCTTTAATTTGGGAATTGTCTAGGGCATTATTTTTCAACCAATGTGCCTTCATACCTGATCAGGTGTGCCACAGAAAAGTCCACACTCTTGAGTCCTTCCAGCCTGTCTTACCCTCAGGCTGAGTGTGTTGCGGAAGTGGACCCTTGGACCAAAGTGAGGTTGGCACTACCCACAAGGAAGAGCCCTGCAGGTCCTTGCTGTCAGCAGACAGAGCTGGCTGGAGCAGATGCCCAACAGGAACTTCACTGATACCAGCCCTCGTTCCCCTTAGGTTGAGCCCTCGGGTGCCAGGACTGGCTGGACTTAGGCACAGGTCTCTATAAAGAGATGAATCTGTCGCAGAAGAGGTTGTTTGCAGCAGGAAGAAAACGAAGTCAGTACAAGCAGAGGTCGGAGCCAGAAGCAGACAGCAGAGATGAGAGCAGCCTGAGGTCGGGGCAAGTGAAGTTCAGCAAGACGAGGAGCAAGCAGAGGTCACAAGGCAGGCAGAAGACAAACGTGGTCAAGAAGCAGTCCGAAGTCAAGCCAGGAATGCAAATGAAGACAAGCTGGGGATCTGAACCTAGGTCAAACCAAGAAATCAATCCAGAGGGAAGGAGGCAAGGCAGAACAGCAAGGAGACACTGAAGTCGGATGAGGGACCACAAGGCTGGAATGCAGGAACTCCAAAAATACAGGAAGGAACCAGGAACATGAAGACAAGGCACTGGAACAGAAGCAAGAACAGGAACCAGGAACATCGAGGAAAACAGCTACTCTGAGGAGTTCGACCTATTGCCGAGGCATCTAAGGCAGGACAGAGCAGGCCTTTATATAGGAGAAGGCCTCTGATGTCATCCACAAGCCTGGCGGTGGATTTTGCACCACAGGCCCTTTAAATGCCCCTGAACCATGCGCGCCTTGGACGCCCTGCTCAGCTGAACAATGTTCTTAGCGCGACATGTCAGGCCTGTGCAGCGGCTGGCCGCGTCTTCTCCTGGGAACCAGCCGCAGCATCGGTGGGCTTCCTTTGACCCGGGGCTGGAAGTAAGAGTGGCCCGGTCGTGGGATGGACCCACAGCTGGCTAAACGCAAAAGAGAGTGACAGGAAAAGTGAAACTGAAGGGGCAAAAGGTAACTCAGTTTGAGTGTTGGGAGCAGCAGCAGTGAAGGCATTACATGAGGCAGCCAAGATAACTGAGCCGGCTGCCTGCACCACACCAACTTCTTCCTTCTCATCCACTTGAATAGAGAAGGAGCTGGACCATTGTGATGAGTCCATGTGTGTCTTCATTCCCTCTGTCCCTTTGTTTTAAAATTTGAAAGAGATATTTGTGGGGCTTTCAGTGCTTTCCTAGCTCTTCTTTTGGTCGTATTTATTTATTTATTTAAAAGTATGTATTATTCACTCCATCCAAAAGTACTGGGTGAGTTACAAAACACAGACATCACATTCCTTGCAAAATAATATCACTGTGCTGCAAACTGACCTAAAATGATGCCACAGTAAAAAAAAAAAAAAAAAAAAAAAAAAAAAAGTTCTATAAAAGTTGACTCAAGGAAGAGAGAAGAGTTATGGCAGATACCACACAAAACTGCAGATCATGCTATCCAATCACTGACTGTTCATAAGCTTGTTAAACAAAAAGGTCTTCAGTTTTTCTTAAACAAGTAAAGACGGGACTCATGAGTCTTCTCCAAGTCCACGTTTCCTGCTACATGAAGGCTGATGTGCCACACAACGTTTTTGTTAATGTAGGTGTGCATTGAGAAATACTGGTCTAGGACAGAGTAAGAATTGTCGTATTTGAGCAGAAAGTGTTAATCAAGGTTGAAGGGTAAAAGAAACCAGAGAAGAAGATGAGTAGATGCCAATACATTGTTCTGCAGTGTATGATGTCAGGAATGCAACATTTATTTCCAAATGTACTGCTTACATTTCAGGGACTTTCACGTTCTGCAGCTCCCCCAGCTCTTTGCCTTGTAAAGGGCTTGTGTAGTGTTTTCCCCTACCAGTTTCTCCTTCTTTTGCTCTTACATAGTCATTCCCTTTTGTGAGTGTGTATTTGTATATGCATATATACAGAATCTTTGTGCTTATGTGAATGCCTGTATGTGCTCTGTTAATCTGCAATTATTTTAATAAAGGTGGTGGTATTTTTTTTTTTGTTATCTCCTTGTTGCAGGGTGAACCTGGCCCAGTGGGACCAGGAGGAGAATGTGGACTAAAGGGTCCTATGGTAAGTCCACATCATCGCTTTGATTATCTATTAGAAAGGTGATTGAATAAGTTAAACTAAACCACCTACCAGCTGTTACTTCTTCAGAGGTATGTTCTCCCTCTGACCTCTGTATGTTGTACTCTTCATAGGAAGTTCACTGGAGGACCTCCTGGCAGTCAAAAGGTTAAGATAACAAGGGAAAGGCATAGTAGCTCACAATACACTGATATACCACAACAGCATAAAGAAGGAAACCTAGCGGGATTATCAACATCCCCTTCTTCATAGACCATATGAGGAATGCATACAGATGGTGCTGTACCCTGCAGTATATCAAGCCCCTGGGACTGGAACAGAACAGAGCTTTTGAAACATCCAGAGTCAAACATGATAAAGGGGGATCTGGAATATGGTTTGGCATTAACAAAGCACCTCAACAATTGTGAGGTTCTCTCCAAATGCCCTGACAGATAATTTGCTTTTCAGAGGGATGTCTTCACTTTTCCTCCTACTTCTAATTTGCCTGTTTAAAGATTTGATTGAAAAGGGATTTTTTTTGTCTAGTATCACTGGACCAAAGCATAAACTCAAGATGCTGCAGGCACTAAAGGATGAGATAGTCCCTTTAGGGATGCAAAAATAATTTCATGCTATTCTGCTGCTAACCATCCTTCCCTAGAAGCACAACAAAGGAATATATTTTTGCACTCATAATTAGTGAATAAGATGTGAACACCCCTGGAAATTGGTGCTATAGGAGCTGGAGGAGATAAGGTTTTTGTGCCCTTTCTGCCTTTATTGTTACTTGGCAGACATATTCATAGTATTATTTGGTTTATTTCCAAAGCATAATAACATTATGGAGGTAATTTTCAGAGTGGTCATTTTGCTGACAGGTTTTTGATTACTTTTTTACCTGTGGACTTTGCACGAAATTTCAAAGCAAAATTACACATGTCCTTTCCCTTTGAACCACCACTTTTGAGCTGGTAATTTTTCATGGAAAATAATGCACCAAGAGGGCAATTTTCAAATTGGATATGGGCTGTCTGAAAATTGCCCACCTTGTGCATTCGTAAAAGTTGTGCATAGTTCCACAGTGTGTGTACTTTTACAAATATTGTAGTGGAAATGTTCTCAGAGTGGAGTTAAGCTAAGGAAGAAAACAGTGTGTGCAGTATTAACTGAAAAAAAGTATCCACAGAAAAAAGCAGGTGCAAATCTCTGCCGGTATTTATTTCCATAGGCAGTTTTGAAAAGACAAATATGCACATACTTTCACTCTGAAAATCGGTGGAAAGACCACAGGTAAAAAAAATACCTGCAGTCTTTGCAGCTATGCAGATAGCATAAAAATGTCCCTTGTAGATTTAAGAGTGCAGTCTATGTGCGGTATTTTCCAATCCCACCCAAAGCATGCCCCCAGAAATTCCTCCCATAAAGCTAAAAATATGCGCATTGTGGAACCCTCTGTATACTTTTAGGCAGTTTGAGAGAGGGCAATTTCCAGAGATTAATCACTATTTACCTACATAATGGCTTTGAAAGCTACATAATGGCTTTGAAAGGTGTCCTCTGTGTGAATATGACTCCTTATCTAAACATGACTCAAACTTATTGTAAGTCAAGGAGCAAATTTTGTAGTGAAGGCTGAGCACTTGACTTAGCTGGGCAAATTTTGACTGGCAAGGTTTAGGTAATTTTATAGTTGAAAATGTCCTTAAATCTAAGCATCCAAAATTTGGCTGCCTAGATTTAGGCCTGCTTTTTGAGTACTGTGGTTAGGTGGCTAAGTTTCCCCCTGCACCTCCACATATTCCCCAACATATTCAGGGCCAAGTACAAAAACTTGGTTAACTTTAGCCACTCAGCCCCAGTAGGTTTCCAGATGGGCCAATCTAGCCACCTAATTCCTCAAGTTGGACAGTTAGATTCTTTGCAAACTGATCCCAGAGCAATTTAGAGACATGTATGCAGCCACCTCTGGTTAGGTAGCTGTTGCATGTTTCATGACAGTATTGCTGCTGCTTCTCCTCTCTCTCCCCTTCAGAAGCTATTAGTCAATCATATTGATGATACACTTTGGTACTGGAATCTTCTCTGTGAGAAATGATATTGAATTATCTCTTTTTTTTTTTTTAGGGATTAATTGGATTACCGGGTCCAAATGGCCAATCTGGAGACCTGGTAGGCAAACTGTCCCATATTATTTCTCTCAAGTACTTGCCAATAACTTGTTGAATTCCATGAAGGAGAGAGGTGAAAGAAACTGTAGAGAGCACTTGAGAACAGGAATTTGAGCATAGCAAAGTTGTGACCTGTTTTATGTTAAATGAGATGGAATCCTAACCTAGGATTCAAGGTTTTACCCTGTTCACCCTCTTATTTGCCTGGCATTGCATAACAGTATAGAACTGTTCTTGTCATGGATATATGAGTACAAAAAGCAGATGAGCCAAGTTCTTCTGTATCAAAGAGGAGAATTGCTTTTAAGCTTCCTAATGATTGATTAATTCATTTTTAACAGGGTCATAGGGGCTTAAATGGAGCAAAAGGGGATCATGGGCCCAAAGGAAACAAGGTAAGACCAAGCTCTTATATCTCCAATGGTGAACAGAAATAATTTCTATGCCTCCAGGAAAGCAAAGTTTCTCAATTTGGTATTGGGCTACAGTAAGGACACCCTTATGGGATAAAGTGGTTTTTATGATTATCTCAAAATTATCATATTCAAAATATGTAAACGTGAGATTGTAATGGTAAGGCAAGGATGGGATATTTAATATAATAGCTGAAGTAGTTTCTAATGACTGGGAGTAGAAAACTGCATTCTTACAATTCATGATGATGGAGAAGATGGCATCAGGGATCGAGAAGATGATGAATTTTACTGTGCTTTAAGGTTCTAAGGCCATGAGAATATAATAATGGTTTCATAGTAAGAACACCTGGAAGGATCACTCAGTTCATTTACAAAATCATAAGGACAATTATATATGCTTGTTCAGTGCCACCTGGATACATTTAGGTCATGCCTCCAGAAAACCCTTGCCCTTCCTCTTTTTATCCAGCTAAATTTTACCCTGATAAAATTTCACCGGTCATCAGGGCAACAAATTTGAAAGTTGCCCAGACAAACCCTTTTCAATACTACTGCTCATCATTTGTTAATACTACTAGACATACACAGAGCTGTCTGTTTGTCCTAACCCCCCATCACCAATAACTTTTGAAATGCTTATCCAATTTCATTCAAATGTTTGCCAGAGAGTATAGCAACCCATAGCCCCTCAAGCTCTTTCTCTTCATGTGCCCTTAATGCCCCTGTAAGGGAGTCTATAGGAAACTCCCTCAGACTACCTTATGGGACTTGCACAGCTGTCTCGCCTGGTTCTCTTTAAGATCCAGACCCACAGCGAATCCTGGGTGAACGAAGGAGCCCCTCACCAATGTGTAAGAACTCAGGGCCTAGAAGGGTTAAGAATGCCCTGGGAAGCAGGCAGAAACCCACTGAACGCCAAGACTTGTTTAAGGACTGTGTGTTACCTACAGTTAAGGTGACCTCACTGATTGCTTTCAATTTTGATTTTTGCACGGTAAATAAACTGCACCTAAGGAATAGCCAGAATCTGCCTCTTTATTTCTCTGTTTCCAAACTGCTACCGCCCAAGTTACCACAGCCCCCAGAACTTAAAATTCTTTCTTCAGTTCAGTTATTTCAGCTGAATCCTCAGGGAGACCAACGCACACATTAAGCATTTTGAAAGCTGTCCTGCAAATTTCTGTACCAAAGAAAGAAATTAGGCATCATTTAAACGAAATGTTCACATATAAAATCTCCTTGTTTATTATTTTTCTTATTCAGTTCCTTTTTTATATTTGCTTTCATTAATGCATAAGATTAAAATGTATTTTTTCCTTTACACATTGTATGGAGATGTACCAAGTGAACTTAATGGAAAGAAAGAAGATAAGTTAAAAAATGACTTTCACAATGAAGATGTCTATTTTATTATGTTGTAGATATTGTTGATTATTAGAGATGTGCAATCGTTTTTGCCGAATTGGAATATTTCAAAGAAATAGTCCATTTCAGAGGACCCGAATCCTGAGATGGATTTTCCCCGAACCTCGGAGAAAATTCGTTGTTCGGGTTAGCGTGGGGGGAGGGGCACGGGTCCCGGGAGCGATCTCCCACTCTCAGGCCGTCGGCAGCCAGTAAACAAAATGGCACCGGTGGCCCTTTGCCCTTACCATGTGACAGGAGCCACCGTGCTATTGGTCGGTCCCTGTCACATGGAAGGAGCATAGATTAGCTGGATAACTTGTCCACTATTGACCTCAAGAATCCTAAATGAGCTAGGGCTCTGGCCAGAGAAAAGTTTATTAAAGTAAGTAAGATCTAATTACAAACAAATGTACATGACAACATATACTTGTGTATGTGGCCATGAGCAGATCTACACAAGTATTTTATAACTTGCACAAATGATATATACGTGTTTTATAAAATATATATATTTCTACCCCACAGCATACACGTGTATGTGGGCTTACTCATGAGTATATGCACTGCATTGAAACCACCTACATCATGTATTGAACGAGCATACATTTCCTACCTGTTTTAAAAATATACGTCCTAGATTTTACACATGAAAGTAAAGTAGGACTTATTCGCAGAAGTTGGCCAATTTTCAGACATGCATGTGTAAATGAAATTCCCTGTACGTACCAGGATCAGTCCAGGACACCTGGGTTGTGACCCCGCACCAGTAGATGGAGACAGACTAAAACTTGTGGGCGGAGCTACATATGCTCCTGTGCCAGTCACAGCCCCTCAGTCTTACTCTGTCTCCAGTAGGTGGTGCAGGTGTAGTCACAACCTCTAGGTGCCCTGAAGACTGTTGCTTATTTAGTCAGGGTTATATTATTTCTTTTAGCCCAGTTTATTGTTAAGTTAATTTTGTTATACTATTTCTGGTTAGAATAGTTTAAAAAAAAAAAAAAAACTGTCCGTCCTTCCTCCCAGGGGGGTGGGAAGGTTCTGAGAGGACCATCCCCCCCTGGTTGAGGCCGCTGCTGAGGGTCGAGGACCCGAACTACCAAAGCAGCAGCGTCGGGGGTGACACCGGGGAGCCCGGTTCACTCACCCCCAACAGGAGCAGGAGCCCCAGGACCCTGGACAGCGGCAGGTTTGATTTAAAAAAAAAAAAAAAAAGTGTATTTTATTTTTCTTTGTTTTGAGCCGGCTCTCCGTTTTCTTTTTCGCCGGGGGGAAAAGGTCCTCGGTTCGTTGAAGGGAGGGGAGTTTTTCAGCGTTTTAAAGAAATTTTTCTTTTATCTTTTATTTTCTTCACGTTCCCGCCGTGACTGAAACGATGCCTCGGGGTACAATTTGCCGCGCTTGCGGCTCGGCGCGCGCGCGGCTTTCCCGTGAGGGAATCTGTTCCGCCTGTGTTCCGGGCGGGGAGGGACCGTCTAGAACAGGCAGGGGGGTCCGTTCCCGGTCGGTGCGGTCGCCGTCGCGCGCTCCTGCCGCGTCTGTCACCCCAGCTGATCCCTTCCCGCTCAGCGCCGGAGCGGCGGCCATCTTGGCTTCGGTTCAGGAAGTTAGGAGGGAACCTGCAGGGGATTCTACCGTGCCTCCCGCGTTGTCGCCTCAGCAACGGCCTTCGGGGGGGGGCTTCCATCGAAGGGGCTGAGTCCCCGGATGAGGATGGCAATGACACAGTCACCTCAGACTCGGAGTCCTCTTTTTCGGCGGATTTTGCCCTCCTGCTGCGCAAAGTTTTAAAATACAAGGGCCGCAGGCGCAAGGAGCTGCATTGCCACTCCAAAAAGGATACCCCGAGGAAGAAAAAATCCCGGGATGACCCTGCCACAGTAAAACGAACACCAAGAGGTGTCCCGCAAGATACTGATACCGACTCCACCTCACAAGATGAGGTGGATCCGCCCGATGAGCCCCTGAAGGGGGTCGATGGTGCGTCAGGGGACAATTCTGCCCAGTCGGGGCCGGGCAAACCTTCGCAAGCTGGTGATGGGGACGACCCAAAGGTTGTACGCCTTTTCCGAAGGGACGAGCTGTCCCCGGCTTATCCCGGCAATTCTCAACGAGTTAGGGCTTGAAGCCCCACCGACAGTCTCTCGCCCCGGAGCCACTATGGACCCAGTCCTGCTGGGACTCACTGGTCCAGCGCTAGCCTTCCCATTCCATTTTTCAGCGTCGGACATTTTGTTTCGGGAGTGGGACACTCCTGAGCTGGGACTGAAGGTAACCAAAGCAATGGATAAGCTCTACCCCCTACCGGAGGACACACTTGAACTTCTTCGGCTTCCAAAGGTGGATTCAGCAGTGTCGGCAGTAACGAAACGTTCCACGATTCCGGTCACTGGAGCTACAGCCCTTAGAGACATACAGGACAGGAAGCTGGAGGTACAGCTCAAGAAGATCTTTGAGGTCTCAGCATTGGGGGTCCGGGCTGCTATCTGCAGCAACTATGCCATGCGGGCTAGTTTGCGATGGACCCAAGTTTTACAGGCCAATGAAGGTCTTTCTCCTGAAGAGGCCACACAGGCGGACCGCCTAGAGGCCGCCATTGCTTATGGTGCGGATGCTCTTTATGATCTACTACGTACTTCGGCTAGATCCATGGTCTCTGCTGTCTCGGCACGCCGCTTGCTTTGGCTTCGCAATTGGGCGGCTGATGGATCCTCCAAGGCTCACCTTGGAGCCCTGCCCTTCAAGGGAAAGTTGTTATTCGGTAAAGAATTGGATGATCTGATGCTTTCTCTTGGAGAGAACAGAGCTTTTAAACTCCCAGAAGACAGGTCCAGAACCCGGTCTTCTTATTCGGCCAGATCCCGGTTTCGAGGTAACAAGAGATCTCGTCCACAGAGGTCCTCGGGTCCGTCTTATCGCTCGACTTCTTCCCGGTCTTCTTCGTGGACACAGTCCTTTCGGGGGAAACGTTACGGCAGACAGGGAGGCACCCCGTCCAGCACGGGGCCCAAAGCCTCTCAATGAGATACGGCAGGTCCATTCCTTGCGGCAGCCGCAGGCCTCTGTTCCAAACGTAGGGGCGAGGTTGTCCTTGTTCTTCAAGGAATGGGCCAAAATAACGTCCGATCAGTGGGTCCTCAATGTCATAAGGCACGGTTAAGCGTTAGATTTTGTACGGACTCCAGCAGACATGTTCCTGATGTCGCCCTGCAAGTGCCCCAAAAAGACGACGGCAGTGCTAAGCACCCTCCGGCGCCTGGAAGATTTAGGAGCAATCGTCCCCGTTCCTTCCAATCAGCAAGGCACAGGTCGTTATTCCATTTACTTCATCGTGCCGAAGAAGGATGGCACGTCCCGACCAATTTTGGATCTCAAAGGAGTAAACAAATGTCTGCGTATTCCACACTTCAAGATGGAAACGATTCGGTCAGTGATTGCCTCGGTTCGTCCAGGCGAATTCATGGCCTCCTTAGACCTCACGGAGGCGTACCTTCACGTCGGAATTCAGCCATCTTTCCAGAGGTTTCTCAGATTTTGCATCTTGGGCAGACACTACCAATTTCGGGCTCTTCCCTTCGGCCTCGCCACGGCTCCGAGAACATTTACAAAAGTGATGGTAGTGGTGGCGGCCCACCTTCGACGAGAGGGGTTCCTGGTGCACCCCTACTTGGACGATTGGCTGATTCGGGCCAAGTCCGAGACCTCTTGCCGTCAGGCGGTAGCCAGAGTCCTCCAGTTGTTGCAGACCTTAGGTTGGGTTGTCAATCTCAACAAGAGTCAGCTTGTTCCTACCCAGTCCTTGGAATACCTGGGAGCTCTATTCGACACGAAGCAGGGCAAGGTATTTCTGTCCACGGATCGTGCACGCAAGCTTCAGTGTCAAGTGCGTCGATTATTAAGTCTTCAGCTGCCGCTGGTTTGCGATTATCTGACGGTTCTGGGATCTATGGCGTCCACACTGGCGTTGGTTCCTTGGGCTTTTGCTCATCTACAACCATTACAATATGCGTTGCTCTCCCGATGGAAGCCGGTGTCAGAAGAGTTCCACCTACCACTTCCACTCACGACTCAGGCGCGGGAGAGTCTTCACTGGTGGCTCGATCCGGTTCATCTCACTTGCGGAGTGTCTCTGTTGGTCCCCGACTGGACAGTGGTGACGACGGATGCCAGTCTCTCCGGTTGGGGAGCGGTCTGCCTAGACAAGTCGGTACAGGGCCGGTGGTCCTCCATCCAGTCGCAGTGGTCCATCAACCGTCTGGAAACCAGAGCGGTGCGCCTGGCTCTGCAAGCCTTCCTCCCGTTGGTCCAAGGGAAGGCGGTCCGTGTGTTGTCGGACAATGCAACAACAGTATCATACATCAATCGCCAAGGGGGGACAAGAAGTCCACTTGTGGCGGAAGAGGCAAAGCTTCTGATGAGCTGGGCAGAGCGCCATCTCAACTCCATAGCAGCGTCTCACATTGCCGGGGTCGACAATGTTCAGGCGGACTTCCTCAGTCGACACCATCTCGACCCCGGGGAATGGGAGCTGACGGAAGATGCCTTTCGTCTCATTTGCGATCGGTGGGGGCTGCCCCACATGGACCTGATGGCCACGTGGCACAACGCGAAGGCTCCTCGGTTTTACAGTCGACGTCGAGAGCGAGGAGCCGAGGGCGTCGATGCGCTGGTTCTTCCTTGGCCAACCAACGTGTTACTGTACGTATTCCCTCCGTGGCCAATGATAGGCAAGATCTTAAGGCGCATAGAGTTGCACCCGTCCAACGTGATCATGGTAGCACCGGAGTGGCCACGGCGCCCTTGGTTTGCGGATCTCGTTCAGCTGTCGGTGGATGCTCCCCTTCGGCTACAGGGGTTTCCGGGGCTCCTTCGTCAGGGCCCCGTTTGTTTGGAGGATGCGGATCACTTTTGTCTCGTGGCATGGCTTTTGAGAGGCAACGTCTAAAGAAAAAAGGCTATTCAGATGCGGTGATTGCCACGTTACTGCGGTCCAGAAAGCAGTCTACGTCCTTGGCTTATGTACGTGTCTGGGTAGTTTTTGAGGAGTGGTGTGTCAGCCGAGGGCTAGATCCCATTTCCGCTTCCGTCTCTGATATTCTGGCCTTTCTTCAGGCCGGCCTAGCCAAAGGGCTTTCATGTAGTACCCTTCGTGTACAGGTGGCAGCGATTGGTTGTTTGCGGGGTAAGGTTCGCGGTTCCTCTCTGGCCCTGCATCCCGATATCTCTCGTTTTCTTCGGGGGGCTAAACATCTTCGCCCACCACTACATCATCCATGTTCTTCCTGGAATCTTAATTGGGTCCTTTCTTCTTTGTCTGCGGCTCCGTTCGAACCCTTAAAACGGTCTACTCTTAAGGATCTTACTTTAAAGACCGTTTTCCTGGTTGCGATTACCTCGGCTCGGAGAGTCTCGGAATTACAGGCTTTGTCTTGTCGGGAGCCATTTCTGCGGATTTCAGATGCGGGAGTTTCCCTGCGGACGGTTCCGTCTTTTTTGCCAAAAGTGGTGTCACCGTTTCATTTGAACCAGTCTATTGAGCTCCCTGCTTTCGCAGGTGCTGAATACTCGGACCCGCAATGGAAAGAATTGCGGAAGTTGGATGTGCGGAGGGTCCTCCTCCGTTATCTAGAAGTCACTAACCCTTTCCGGGTGTCCGATCATCTCTTTGTTCTATTCTCGGGTCCAAAGAAAGGGGGCCCGGCTTCCAGGACGACAATCGCACGGTGGCTTAAAGAGGCCATCGGCTCAGCGTACGTGTTACGAGGGAAGCCTATCCCGAACGGTCTCAGGGCTCATTCGACAAGAGCTCATGCTGCGTCTTGGGCGGAATCTTCTCAGGTTTCACCTCAAGAGATTTGTAGGGCAGCTACCTGGAAGTCCTTACATACCTTCATTAGACACTATCGGTTGGATGTTCAGGCTGCGGATTCTGGGGGTTTTGGAGAGCGGGTACTCCGAGCGGGACTCTCTTCTTCCCACCCTCGGTAATTTAGCTCTGGTACATCCCAGGTGTCCTGGACTGATCCTGGTACGTACAGGGAAAGGAAAATTAGTTTCTTACCTGATAATTTTCGTTCCTGTAGTACCAAGGATCAGTCCAGGATCCCGCCCGTACTGTTCTGAAGAAACGGAGAGTCCGCTCATTTCTTTGTTAACTATTCCGATTATTGCTTCGTTCCCTCGTTTTGGGGTTCTGTTCCAGTTGGGGGTCCTTGAATGGCTCCCTGTTAAGGTTAGTTATTTAGTTTGATTGTTCTATTTTTTTGTCTACTTTGACATTACGTATGACTGAGGGGCTGTGACTGGCACAGGAGCATATGTAGCTCCGCCCACAAGTTTTAGTCTGTCTCCATCTACTGGTGCGGGGTCACAACCCAGGTGTCCTGGACTGATCCTTGGTACTACAGGAACGAAAATTATCAGGTAAGAAACTAATTTTCCTTTAACCAATTTATCAATTAGTCCATCAGTTTGCCCAGTCCTTCTCCAGGTCATCAAGACCTTCCTGGTTCTTCAACCTGAACTCACCTAAGTTCACCCAGACTACCCACACCATCAGTAATACGCAATAAACACATTAAATATGACTTATGCCAGATAATTAGTTTCTCACAGAACAAGCAGGATGGTAGTCCTCACATATGGGTGACATCATCAGGATGGAGCCCAATCACGGAAAACTTCTTTCAAAGTTTCCAGAACTTTGACTGGCCCCTACTGGGCATGCCCAGCATGGCACCAACCCTGCAGTCAGCAGGGGTCCCCATTCAGTCTTCTTTTTTCCGCGCAGCAGTAGCCTCGCGGTTTAGGAGCTCTGAAGAGATTCCTGACAGGAATTTTCCTCACGGAGTTAATTAAATTTAGATTGCCCTTCTCAGGCCGCGGTACTCCGGTAAGTTTTTCACCATTTTTAGTTGATTACCGTCGACTTTGGCCCTCACGGCCTACTGGCTGTCGACCGTACCGCGGCTCGATTTTTCTATGGCCATGACGACGGGGGTTTCGTCGGTGCCCGGACGGTACTCGCACCATGTCTATCACAGACCCTCATGGAGTCTGTGTAATGTGTTTAGGCCGTGAGCATGATGTCCTGACTTGCACCAAATGTGCCCTCATGACACCAAAAGGTCGCAAAGCCAGAATGGAGAAGATGGGATTCCTTTTCCGTGCTCACACCCCGACGCCGTCAATCGCATCGACGTCATCGGAACCGGCACTGTTGAAGTTGCACCAGCATCGACAACTGTCCGGTGACCGCCCGCCATTGACGTTTTCACGGCCATCGACTCCCGTTTCTCCCCCTCAAGATCGATGGGATCGTAGGGAGAAACATCGCCATCAGCATCGTAAGTCTCGGACCATCGAGGGAGCGATATCATCGACCTCGCCACTGTCCAAGCCACCATCGAAGAAGCCCCGTCCAGGAATGGCACAGACCATTCCTGCGACTGGGACATCGAGACCACCCTCACCCGATTGGGGTTTGGGAGTCGCGATTCCGCCTGTAAAGGTGGTCCCTCCGACTGTCACGGAGCCGGGGCTGCTTGCCCCAGGTCTCCGGGAAGAACTGGACCGGCTGGTCCAGGAGGCCATCGACAAGGCGATGCAACGACTCCAGGTTCCTCCGGCACTGACACCGGCACCGAGAGTGGAACCGGTCACCGACCCGATTCCAGCAGCGCCGGCACTGCTGCTATCCCGGATGGAGGTGCTCATGACCGCCCTTCCACCGGTGATTCCCGGGTCTCCGATGGCTCCGGTGCGCTCCCCGATGACAGCTTCATCGGGAGGAAAAACACCGTTCCGCATTCCTCCTTCGGGGGTATTGCCTCAGCCATCGATGCCATGTCGTCCCTCAACACCGATTCATTCATTGGGGGCGATACGCACATTAGCGCCATCGATGCCTTCGATGCCGGCACCGATAACCCCCAGGGCGTCCACGGTGCCCTCGGTGATTCCTTCGATTTTCTCGGAGCCTCAGCTAGGCCCTTCGGGTATCCAACCCCCTTCTCGTCCTACAGGTCAGTCTGCTGATCCTTATGACACCTGGGTTGATGATTCTTCCACAGACACTGATGTCTTACCTTCACCTCCCTCTCCTACTGAAAGTAGAAAGCGTTCTCCTCCAGAGGACCTTTCTTTCATTAATTTTGTGAAGGAAATGTCAGAATTGGTCCCTTTTCAGCTTCAGACGGAGCAGGATGATAGGCAGCAGATGATGGAGCGTCTCCAGTTCCTGGATGCCCCTAAAGTGATCACTTCTATTCCCATTCATCAAGTTCTTCTTGACCCTCCTCAAAAAGAACTGGGAAAACCCTGGATCCATTGCCCCAGTACACAGAAAGGCTGACACTACCTATCTAGTACAGTCAGCCCTCGGCTTTCAAAAATCTCAGCTCAACCACCACTCAGATGTGGTAGAATCGGCTCAAAAGAAAGCAAAAAGGACGAAGCCTCACTCCTCTACCCCTTCTGTCAAGGAACACAAGTTCCTAGACAATATTGGTCGACGAGTGTTCCAAGGGGCCATACTCATCTCCAGAATTGCTTCTTACCAGCTGTACATGACCCAATACAACAGGGTCATTTTCAAGCAAATACAGGACTTTTCTGAAACCCTGCCTGACCAGTTCCAAGAACATCTTCAAATCCTTGTCAACAAGGGGTTTGAGGCAGGAAAGCATGAGATAAGAACATCTTACGATAACTTCGACACCTCCCCTAGAGTGTCTGCAACTGCCATTTCGGCAAGACGCTGGGACTGGCTCAAGTCTTCTGACCTTCGCCCAGAAGTACAAGACAGGCTCTCTGACCTGCCCTGTATAGAAGATAATCTGTTTGGTGAACAGATTCAGGAAATAGTGGCTGAATTAAAGGACCATCATGAGACCCTCAAACAGCTCTCATCGATACCTTCTGACTTCCCCTCTAGACAGCCCTTCAAGAAGGACTCTTAAGAAGTCATTCTTCTGCCCAAGGAAGTACTATCCTCCACCACCAAGGTCCCAAATTACGAGGCCTTATCAAAACCTCAGCCTCGCCAGCCCTGGAAACAAAAGCCATAAGTAGCTCCCCAGCCGGGGCCTGCTTTAGGTTTTTTACTTTCCCTTGGAGAGCAGCAGCCTGATTCCTCTGCCAAGCACACCAGTGGGAGGTCAATTGTGCCACTTTCACGGCATGTGGCAATCAATCACAACTCACCAATGGGTGCTAGCAATCATTGCTCAGGGTTACCACCTAAACATTCTTGCTCTTCCACCGGACTCACCTCCTCTACAAGCGTGGAGAGTAACCGACCACTCTGTCCTTCTGGAGCTGGAGGTTTCCCTTCTTTTCCAGTTAAGAACAATATAACCCGTCCCACTCTCACAGCAAGGCCTAGGGTTCTATTCCCGGTACTTTTTGATCCCCAAAAAATCTGGGGGAGTTCGTCCAATTCTGGAACTACATGCTCTCAACAAGTACCTACAGCGAGAAAAGTTCAAGATGGTAACCTTGGGATCGCTTCTACCTCTTCTGCAAAGAGGAGACTGGCTCTGCTCTCTGAACCTTCAGGACGCATACACACACATTGCGATAACTCCAGCTCATCGCAAGTACCTCAGGTTTTTAGTAGGCCCAAAGCACTATCAATACCGAGTGCTTCCGTTCGGCCTTGCATCGGCACCACGAGTCTTTACCAAATGTCTCGTAGTTGTCGCAGCTTTTCTCAGAAAAGAAGG
This sequence comes from Rhinatrema bivittatum, assembly GCF_901001135.1. NCBI lineage: Eukaryota > Metazoa > Chordata > Amphibia > Gymnophiona > Rhinatrematidae > Rhinatrema > Rhinatrema bivittatum. Next base: position 130,608,945 of record NC_042622.1, on the reverse strand, counting down.
TGTTCACATCTACCCCTATCTAGACGACTGGTTAATCAGGGCCCCAACCCAGCAAGCCGCTCGATCATCCCTGGATTTGACCCTACACACTCTAATTTCTCTAGGATTTCTCGTCAATTACGAGAAATCCTATTTAGTCCCATCTCAAACCTTGTCGCTCATTAGGACAGACTTGGACACCTTGCAGGCAAAATCCTTTCTACCTCAACAACAAGTGCAAACCCTCGTGTCCCTCGCTCACCAGTTGCAGTCTCAGTATACAGCAACAGCTCGGCAATTCCTTGTCCTTCTCAGACACATGGCGTCCTCCGTCCATGTCACACCAATGGCCCGCCTGGCCATGAGGCTCATGCATTGGACTCTGAGGTCACAATAGATTCAAGCTACTCAGCCTCTGTCGACCATTGTCCACATCACCGAAGAACTCCGTCTGTCTCTCACCTGGTGGAAAGATCAGAACAATCTCCTCCAGGGACTGCCCTTTCAACTACCAGATCCTCAACTCATTCTCACCTCCAACGCTTCCAACCTCGGGTGGGGAGCCCATGTGAACGATCTACAGACACAAGGATCTTGGTCTCCAGAGGAAGCCAAACACCAGATCAATTTCCTGGAGCTTCAAGCAATGCGATATGCTCTCCGAGCTTTTCAGGATTCCCTATCAAATCACGTCATCCTGATTCAGACGGACAACCAGGTGGCCATGTGGTACATCAACGAGCAGGGAGGCACAGGCTCCTTGCTTCTGTGTCAGGAGGCTGCGCAGATTTGGGCGGAAGCGCTCTCCCCCTCGATGTACCTCAGGGCCACCTATTTGCCGGGAGTGCACAATGTCTTGGCAGACAAACTGAGTCGTGTCTTCCAGCCGCACGAGGGGTCTCTCAACCCCTCGGTAGCGACCTTCCTCTTCCAGCAATGGTTTATCCCCAAATAGACCTCTTTGCGTCCCCTCAGAACCACAAAGTGCAGAATTACTGCTCCCTCATTTGGAGCGAGCACTCTCAGCCCAGAGATGCATTCTCCCTCTCATGGGCAACCGGTCTGCTTTATGCATTCCCTCCACTTCCTCTTCTCTCCAAGTCTCTCGTGAAGCTCCGTCAGGACAAGGGAACCATGATCCTTATAGCACCTCTCTGGCCACGCCAAGAGTGGTTTCCCATACTCCAGGATCTCTCCATCCGCAGGCACATTCCCTTGGGAATGGACCCGCATCTGATCACTCAGAACGACGGATGTCTGCGCCATCCCAATCTTCAGGCCTTGTCCCTGACGGCATGGATGTTGAAAGGTTAATCCTTCAACCACTCAACCTTTCAGATTCAGTTTCTCGTGTCCTGATTGCTTCATGGAAGCCTTCCACAAGAAAGTCTTATTCCTATAAATGGAAAAGATATACATCATGGTGTTCTTCGCAATCCCTTGATCCCTTTTCCTGTCCAATCCCAAGGTTTTTGGACTATCTCTGGCATTTATCGGAATCAGGTCTAAAGACCTCTTCCATCAGAAAGCATGTCAGTGCAGTAGCTGCCTTCCATAAAGGTGTTGGGGATGTCCCTATATCGGTACAACCCCTCGTAACACGTTTTCTGAAAGGCTTGCTCCATATCAAGCCACCTTTACATCCTCTGGCCCCTTCTTGGGACCTTAATCTGGTTCTTGGACGGCTCATGAAACCACTATTCGAACCTCTTCACTCCTGTGACCTAAAATATCTCACATGGAAAGTGATTTTCCTTTTGGCTATCACTTCAGCTCACAGGGTTAGTGAGTTACAGGCCCTAGTTACCTATCCACCTTACACTAAACTCCTGCAGGACCGGGCGGTACTCCGCACTCACCCTAAGTTTTTGCCTAAGGTAGTTTCGGAGTTTCACATTAATCAATCCATCATACTACCTATCTTCTTTCCCAGGCCCCACTCCAACCCAGGGGAACAGGCTCTGCATACCCTTGACTGTAAACGGGCTCTAGCGTTCTACCTAGACCGTACAGTTGCCCACAGGAAGAGCACTCAGTTATTCGTCTCTTTCCATCCCAACAAATTAGGGCAACCTGTGGGTAAGCAGACTCTCTCCTCCTGGTTGGCGGATTGCATATCTTTTTGCTATCAGCAAGCAGGCATTCCTTTTCAAGACCGTGTTAAAGCACACTCTGTGAGGGCCATGGCGACTTCAGTAGCACACCTACGATCGGTGCTGCTTCCTGACATTTGCAGGGCTACCACCTGGAGTTCTGTCCACACTTTCGCAGCCCACTATTGCTTGGACAAAGCCGGAAGACAAGATTCCATCTTTGGCCAATCTGTCCTGCGTAACCTATTTCCAACGTGACATACCAACACCCTTCCGCCTGCCCGGTGGGGTTCATGATGCCCTCTACCAAATTCCACCCCAGTTATTGTGCCTGTTGCACAACATTGGGTACATTTGGTGCATGTTCAGACATCCTCAGCTCGGTTCTCACCCATATGTGAGGACTACCATCCTGCTTGTCCTGTGAGAAAGCAAGTGTTGCTTACCTGTAACAGGTGTTCTCACAGGACAGCAGGATGTTAGTCCTCACGAAACCGCCCGCCGCTCCACGGTGTTGGATTCATAACATGTTGTTGTTTTATTTTTTCGGCACTGCCTGTAGCTATCAAATAAGACTGAAGGGGGACTCCTGCTGGCTGCAGGGTTGGTGCCATGCTGGGCATGCCCAGTATGGGCCAGTCAAAGTTCTGGAAACTTTGACAGAAGTTTTCCGTGATTGGGCTCCATCCTGATGATGTCACCCATATGTGAGGACTACCATCCTGCTTGTCCTCTGAGAACACCTGTTACAGGTAAGCAACATTTGCTTTAAGGCTTTTTTTCTATATTATCACACTACATCTTGTGGCACAGTGCTTTATTTCCCACATTCATGAGAACAAAATTCCACCACAGTATTAAAATATAAAATTCTTTAAAATAAAATGAATGAATTCACAATTTAATTGATGACATTTAAAGTGTATCTATACAACCTATCTAATCCAATTTCTATTACCTTTGTTTCAGGGGCCCACAGGGATACAAGGCATTAAGGGGCCACCTGGGGTTTGTGGTCAAGCAGGTTTTGTGGGATTTGCTGGAGCCAAGGGTCAAGCTGGACCAAGTGGACCTGATGTAAGTATTGTCTTACACAAGATGCATTACATTTACGAAAAAATAGAGGCGGCGTCTCTAGTGCCAATTTCTGTAAGAAAAGCAGGTCCATGAGTCCATAGATATAATGGTGCAAATCAGCATCAACTCAGCCTGTCCCTTATGACCTGGATTTATCTGATAACCTAAGAACATAAGAACATGCCATGCTGGGTCAGATCAAGGGTCCATCAAGCCCAGCAGCCTGTTTCCAACAGTGGCCAATCCAGGCCATAAGAACCTGGCAAGTACCCAAAAACTAATTCTGTTCCATGTTACTGTTGCTAGTAATAGCAGTGGCTATTTTCTAAGTCAACTTAATTAATAGCAGGTAATGGACTTCTCCTCCAAGAACTTATCCAGTCCTTTTTTAAACACAGCTAGACTAACTACACTAACCACATCCTCTGGCAACAAATACCAGAGTTTAAATGTGTGCTGAGTGAAAAAGAACTTTCTCCGATTAGTTTTAAATGTGCCCCATGCTAACTTCATGGAGTGCCCCCTAGTCTTTCTACTATCCGAAAGAGTAAATAACCGATTCACATCTACCCGTTCTAGACCTCTCATAATTTTAAACATCTCTATCATATCCCCCCTCAGCCGTCTCTTCTCCAAGCTGAAAAGTCCTAACCTTTTTAGTCTTTCCTCATAGGGGAGCTGTTCCATTCCCCTTATCATTTTGGTAGCCCTTCTCTGTACCTTCTCCATCGCAATTATATCTTTTTTGAGATGCGGCAAACAGAATTGTACACAGTATTCAAGGTGCGGTCTCACCTTGGAGAGATACATTATGACATTTTCCGTTTTATTCACCATTCCCTTTCTAATAATTCCCAACATTCTGTTTGCTTTTTTGACTGCCGCAGCACACTGAACCGGCAATTTCAATGTGTTATCCACTATGATGCCTAGATCTCTTTCTTGGGTTGTAGCACCTAATATGGAACCTAACATTGTATAACTATAGCATTGGTTATTTTTCCCTATATGCATCACCTTGCACTTATCCACATTAAATTTCATCTGCCATTTCGATGCCCAATTTTGCAGTCTCACAAGGTCTTCCTGCAATCTATCACAATCTGCTTGTGATTTAACTACTCTGAACAATTTTGTATCATCTGCAAATCTGATTACTAGAGATGTGAATCGGAACCAGAATCGGTTCAGATTCCGATTCAGATTCACATGTGGGGTTTTTTCCATCGGGCCCGATTGCGGTTTTGTTTATCGACTGCGCCCAAGCCGATAAACAAAAAACCCACCCCGGCCCTTTAAAACGAATCCCTTTGCTTCCCCCACCCTCCTGACCCCCCAAAAAAACATTTTACAGGTATCTGGTGGTCCAGTGGGGGTTCCGGGAGCGATCTCCCGCTCTTGGGCCGTCGGCTGCCACTAATAAAAATGGCACCGATGGCCTTTGCCCTTACCATGTGACAGGGTATCCGTGCCATTGGCCGGCCCCTATCACATGGAGGGAGCACTGGATGGCCGTTTTTCCCGCCCTCCCCAAAAACGATAAGAGAACCCCCACGATCAATATCGTGGGGTTTTCCTATCGTTTCGGGGGAGCCCCCAATTTCTGACTATTTTGAAAATATCGACGATATTTTCAATCGTCCGAAGCCCGATTCACATCCCTACTGATTACCTCACTCGTCATATTTCTTTCCAGATCATTTATAAATATATTGAAAAGTAAGGGTCCCAATACAGATCCCTGAGGCACTCCACTGCCCACTCCCACTGAGAAAATTGTCCATTTAATCCTACTCTCTTTTTCCTGTCTTTTAGCCAGTTTGTAATCCATGAAAGGACATCGCCACCTATCCCATGACTTTTTACTTTTCCTAGAAGCCTCTCATGAGGAACTTTGGAAACGCCTTCTGAAAATCCAAGTACACTACATCTACCAGTTCACCTTTATCCACATGTTTTTTAACTCCTTCAAAAAAGTGAAGTAGATTTGTGAGGCAAGACTTGCCTTGGGTAAAGACATGCAGACTTTGTTCCATTAAACCATGTCTTTTTATATGTTCTGTGATTTTGATGTTTAAAACAATTTCCAGTGGATTTCCCTGGATTGCCCCTGGAGCCCTTTTTAAATATTGGAGTTACATTAGCTATCCTACAGTCTTCAGGTACAATGGATGATTTTAATAATAGGTCACAAAATTTTACTAATAGGCCTGAAATTTCATTTTTGAGCTCTTTCAGAACTCTGGGGTGTATACCATCCAGTCCAGGTGATTTACTACTTTTCAGTTTGTGAATCAGGTCTACCACATCTTCTAGGTTCACCATGATTTGGTTCAGTCCATCTGAATCATTACCCATGAAAACCTTCTCCAGTACGGGTACCTCCCCAACATCCTCTTCAGTAAACACTGAAGCAAAGAAATCTTTTAATCTTTCCACGATGGCCTTATCTTCTCTAAGTGCCCCTTTAACCCCTCGATCATCTAATGGTCCAAATGACTCCCTCACAGGCTTTCTGCTTCAGGTATATTTAAAAACGTTTTTACTGTGAGTTTTTGCCTCTACGGCCAACTGTTTTTCAAATTCTCTCTTAGCCTGTCTTATCAATGTCTTACATTTAACTTGCCAATGCTTATGTATTATCCTATTTTCTTCTGTCGGAGCCATCTTCCAATTTTTGAATGAAGATCTTTTGGCTAAAATAGCTTCTTTCACCTCCCCTTTTAACCATGTCAGTAATCGTTTTGCCTTCTTTCCACCTTTCTTAATATGTGGATGTGATGAGTTGAGCCAGAGCGGAGTCTCTGTGCTGTAGAGCTCTGGGTGTTTTCATGGTTACTTTGCAGGAAGGAAACTACATTTCCCAGATGCCCTGTCAGTCAGCTACAGGAAGGGTTGGGGGCAGGGAAACACAGGGGCGGTTTCTTCCTAGGGAGGGCACTCTATCTAACATACAGGTCGATACAGTTATGCCGCGTTAGAAAGAGTGCGGCAGTGCCAGGCGCACCCTTGTTCCCCGCACGCACAGTTCTCTTCACCTACCGCTCGATACTCTCTTCAAATTGCATGCAAATGCATGCCGCGTCTGCGAAGCGTTAGGCAAGCGTTAGGCCCGTGCAACCCATTTTACTGTATAAGCGCTAATACAGCGCCTATACAGAATCCTGGGTGCGCTGTTACCTGTCATTTCAAATGTCATTTCAAATGACATTTGAAATGACAGGCACCAGGAAGTGGATGGTTCCCCCCTCCCGAAGCAAGGCGCAGGGCGAAAATTAAAATGGGAATAAAGTGTAAAAAATGGGGGTAAAACCAAAGGGAGTAAAGTGTAAAAAACCATGGACGACCTCCATATTAACATTGCAGCGTAAGTTGTTTATATATATGTATAAATACCTGTCACTTTCTGTCACTTTCCGAATCCCCCAGGCGTGCGGTCATCGAGGCGGCGGCGGGAGCCGGCGGGCGGGTGGGCGCCCGTTCATCCAGGCGGCGGTGGGAGCCGGCGGGCGGGTGGGCGCGCGTTGGATCCAGGCGGTGGCGGGAGCCGGCGGGCGGGTGGGCGCCCGTTCATCCAGGCGGCGGCGGCGGGAGCCGGCGGGCGGGTGGGCGCGCGTTCGATCCAGGCCACGGCCGGAGCGGGCAGGTGGGCGTGCATTCATCCAGGCAGAGGGAGCCGGTGGCGAAAGTGGCCTCCGGCAGCCCCTGCCGCCACCGCCTGGATGAACGGGCGCCCACCCGCCCGCTGGCTCCCGCCGCCGCCTGGGTCCAACGTGCGCCCACCCGCCCGCCGGCTCCCACCGCCGCCGCCACCTGGATGAACGGGCGCCCACCCGCCCGCTGGCTCCCGCCGCCGCCTGGGTCCAACGTGCGCCCACCCGCCCGCCGGCTCCCACCGCAGCCGCCACCTGGATGAACGGGCCCCCACCCACCCGCCGGCTCCCGCCGCCGCCTCGATGACCGCACGCCTGGGGGATTCGGAAAGTGACAGGAAAGTGACAGGTATTTATACATATATATGAACAACTTACGCTGCAATGTTAATATGGAGGTTGTCCATGGTTTTTTACACTTTACTCCCTTTGGTTTTACCCCCATTTTTTACACTTTATTCCCGTTTTAATTTTCGAACACCACACTAACACCAAGTAGAGGGTAGGCGGTAAACTAACAGGTTAAGGACGCGGGAATAGCGGGTTACAAAGGAGATAATCTGAGCGCGCGTCACAGTATCGGAGGGGAATAGCTAATTCCTTCATTATACAGCTAATTCGTTCATTTACATATCATATACATGCTGGGTGCGGAAAGGGTTATGCGTCTGTTTTAAGAAGCGCTAAGGACGCGTGAAACTGGAGACTGTATCGCTGAATCGCCTTACGCGTCTGAATTGTGCGCTCATAGCAGGTTACAGACCGGAAATCTTCAACCGCACGTTACAGTATCGATCTGATAAAGAAAGTAGCCCTCCATAGAAGAGAGAGGAGAGCTGGGGGGAAGGCAAGTAAGATCCAAAGCCTGAGGCTGGGGGGATGGTGCCCAGGCAGACCTTTTCCCAATAAAAGCTAAGTCAGCTCTAACAGGGTTCTTTTACTTTTAACGTCTGTGTAACAGTTGGTATGGATAAGTGTCCTCAGCAGTGCCCTGAGGGTTAATTAGAGGGATTAGCTCTGGTGGCGAAGAAGCTGAGGTAGGAAGGTTTATGTAAATGTGGGGAATGCTTATTGTGGGGGTTGGAAAGAAAATAAGTTAGAATGAAGAATAGAAAATGGTTTTAAGACTGCACAGCCTGGGGGCTGGTAGCAGGGGAAAGAGTTGTTTTACTTAATTAAGGCAGCTGGAGAAAAAGGGGTAATTAGGACCTGGCAGCTGGCCTAAGGAGACGTTCCTGCAGTGGGGGAGGTTTCAGTACTATGTTATACTTGGGGGAAGAAGAATGTACTGGGGGAAAAACCTACTTTGCCCACATGTTGTGCAGGGGAAAGTATACTAGAAACTCAGAGTGAGAAGCTTGGTTGGTAATACTTGTTAAGTTGAGTGTTTTTCCTTTCTGTGGAGTTTGGTTTAATTAATAAACTTCAATACATAAGAAGCTTCTGCCTGAATGTAATATGTTATGTTAAAGGGCTGCCAGGGGGGGGTGACCCTTACTCTAGGGGCGAATGAGGGCAGTTGGGTCTCAGAGGCCTAGTTGTAAGAGGCCTTCCCTTACAAGTCGTGCTGACCCATAGCCTCCTTGCCTTATGGTTATCCTCTACTCCTGTCTCGTGGGAGAAACTTCAGGAAGGGATCTGCTATAAAGGACTTTGTGGAAGCAGTCCTTGATAATTAGCCCCAAACCCGAAGTCACCGCTGAGGACCGGCCACCAGGGGCACCATCATCGCCACAGTGGAATACATCTGGACTGTGCTTCTACAATGGTATTTTTTAATAATGACCACGCCTCTTGCACACTTTTTACCTTTGCAGCTGCTCCTTTCAGTTTTTTTCTAACAATTTTTCTCATTTTATCAAAGTTTCCATTTTGAAAGTTTAGCTCGAGAGCCATGGATTTGCTTACTATCCCCTTCCAGTCATTAATTCAAATGTGATCCTATTATGATCACTATTGCAAAGTGGCCCCACCACCATTACCTCTCTCACCAAATGCTAACACAATGCTAACACAATTTTACACATGTAAAAGTTTGAATCAAATGTACATATGATATATAAAACTTTTTTTAAAATCACATATTCCAAAAACTAATTTCAAAATAAAACACATTATCTGGGTGGGGGGTTCTAGTTAATTCAATTTTAGCCGGGATACGAATAAGAATTAATGCATTAACATATCGAGGGCCCCCCTTGCCGAATGCAATGTAACTGCCCCCCGACGATTACGAATTCCGAAGGCAACGTATGGCGTCCCTCTGCACATCCCTACTGCAACATCATCCTCGGCAAACCCATCCCAGCCAAAAATTGAGAACTTTTTCAGTCAAAATCCTGAGAATACTCCCGAGGGAAGCGCTGTGAATCAAGCTGTAGAGCAAGAGCTTGTTTCACCTGCTTCAGGTATATCACTCAGCCTGGGAGCACCAGCAGCCCCTTCTCCTCCCTTTTTGGTTTGCCATGAAGGAAAAGTTCTTACTGAACATAGAAAATCAACATCTGAATTAATAATAGAGAAAATTGAGCCATCTTTGAATATTGTTGGAAAAGAAATTAAAGGAGATTTAGAAGTAAGGACCCCAAGGGGGGATAAGGGGGAACTCACCTATGAACACAGAGAAGTGTTGGACATAGGGGGGGTTAGAAGTATCCACTAAAACCCCGATGAAGATGTTGGAAAAATCCTTGGTAATTACATTGGATACCGTTTGGACAACAATTGTAACATTGGAAAAATCTTTCTCACAGGACAAGCAGGATGGTTGTCCTCACAAATGGGTGACATCGAGGATGGAGCCCACCACGGAAAACTTCTGTCAAAGTTTAATAGAACTTTGACTGGCCCCTACTGGGCATGCCCAGCAAGGCACTGACCCTGCAGCCAGCAGGGGTCTCCCTTCAGTCTTCTTTTTTCCGCGCAGCAGTTGCCACGCGGTGAAAGGAGCTCTCTAACCACGTTCCTGACAGGAATTTGGAAATTAATTTCCTAAGAAAATTTGCCCCTCAGGGGTCTCCCTTCGACAAATTTTTTAGTCATCTTATGGAACCCGGTAAGTTTTTTGCCTTCTTCCATCGACTGCCGTCGAATTTGGCCCTCGAGGCCTGTTGGCACTTACCGATCCCCAGCCTAAATTTTGGCTTCCAGCCATGGCAACAGGGTTCCGTCGTTGTCCGGATTGTACCCGGACTATGTCCATTACAGACCCTCACAGGGTTTGTGTAATGTGTTTGGGTAGTGAGCATGATGTCCTGACTTGCACCAAATGTGCCTTAATGACACCCAAGGGTCGCAAAGCCAGGATGGAGAAGATGGGGCTCCTCTTCCATGCACCCACCCCAACGCAATCGATAGCATCGACGTCATCGGAACCGGCACCGTCGAAGTTGTACCATCATCGTCAACCCTCCGGTGACCGTCCGCCATCGATCGCTTCTCGGCCGTCGACTCCTGTCCCTTCCCCGGATGGGCGAGGGGATCGGAAGGAAAAGCACCGCCATCGACGGCACAAGTCTCGGCCTGTCGAGGATCCACAGCCATCGACCTCTGCTCAAGCTGAGCCACCGACGAAGAAGCCGCGAACAGACCGGACGCCCTCCATGTCTCGTTCGCTGGCATCGAGGAAACCCTCACCCTCTCGGGGTGTGGGGGCCGTGATCCCACCGGTTACAGTGGTCCCTCCGGCCCTGCCTCAGCCTCCCTCTCCCGTCGAGCCGGGTATGGTTACCCCTGGTCTCCGGGCAGAACTGGACCGGCTGGTCCAGGAGGCCATCGAGAAAGCGATGAAGAAATTACAACCTCCATCGGTACCGTCTCCGGCACCGGTTCCAGTGCCGCCCCCGGCACCGACGCCGGCACCGGCTTCGCCACCGAGGAGAGAACCGACCACCGAGCTGTTGATACAAGCGCTAGCACCGCTACTGAGCCGCATGGAGGCACTCATGACGGCCCTTCCATCGGTGATTCCAGTGCCATCGACAACACCACCGTCTCCGACTGGTTTCTCATCGGCAGGAGAAACACCGTTTCAAATTCCCCCTTCCGGGGTAGTTCCATCGGTACCTTCTGGTATATCTCCACCGATTTATCCTTCGGCTCCATCGATTCCGCGCCAGGCACCGATTCCATCGGCAGCACCGAAGCCATCGATGCCATTTCTGGTTCCACCTACCGCACCGATTCCACCTCGGTTTCCATCGATGCCTTCAGAGCCTCAGCCAGGTCCATCAGGGCTACAAACCCCACATGATCCCTACGATACCTGGGGTGATGATGATGATACCTCTTCTGACACAGATTTGCCTTCGCCACCATCTCCTACAGAGAGTAGAAAAAGATCTCCTCCTGAGGATCTCTCTTTCATTAATTTTGTGAAAGAGATGTCAGAAGTTGTACCTTTTCAACTACAATCTGAAGCTGATGACAGACACCAGATGATGGAACTACTTCAATTTCTGGATGCTCCAAAAATCATCGCTTCCATCCCTATACACCAGGTGTTTTTGGATCTGCTCAAGAAAAACTGGGAATCTCCTTCATCGGTGTCACCAGTTAACAAGAAAGCTGACTCCACATACCTTGTCCAGTCAGCACCAGGTTTCCAAAAACCTCAACTGGATCATCGCTCTGTTGTGGTTGAGTCCGCGCAGAAGAAGGCCAAGCGTCTTAAGCCGCACTCTTCTACCCCACCTACCAGGGACAACAAGTTCCTGGATAGTGTGGGACGGAAAGTGTATCATGGAGCTATGTTGATTTCACGCATAGCTTCATATCAACTTTACATGACTCAATACAACAGAGCCATCCTTAAGCAGATGCAAGACTATGCTGACACGTTGCCGGACCAATACCAACCGCAGCTTCAAGCCCTTCTTCACAAGGGATTTGAGGCAGGGAAGCACGAGATTAGGACTGCCTACGACATTTTCGATGCTTCCACGAAGGTTTCAGCCACAGCCATCTCAGCCAGACGTTGGGCTTGGTTAAAGTCATCCAACCTTCGCCCAGAGGTCCAAGATCGTCTTGCTGATTTGCCCTGCTTAGGCGACAATTTGTTTGGAGAGCAAATTCAACAGATTGTGGCAGAGTTAAAAGACCACCATGAGACGTTGAAACAACTCTCATCTGTCCCACCTGAGGTGACCTCCAAGCAACCGCAAAAGAAGGACTCTAAGAAGTCGTTCTTTCGACCACGCCGCTACTACCCTCCGTCAACTAGGGCTCGTCCTGCACGGTCCTCTAACAGGCCTCAGCCTCGTCAGCCGAGAAAGCAAAGACCTACTGTAGCCCCACCTCCTGGGCCTGCGGCGGGCCTTTGACTTCCCTGTATTGAGCACATGCCAACTCCCTCTTCCACACATCCCTGTGGGAGGTCGGCTGTACCACTTCTTACCCCGTTGGAAACAGATTACCTCAGATCAGTGGGTGCTAGCAATTATCGCACAGGATTACCACCTCAACTTCATAACACTTCCGCCAGACTCCCCGCCCCTTCAGGCATGGAGTCTAACCAGCCATTTGACTCAATTACATCAAGAAGTATCCCTTCTTCTACAATCAAATGCTATAGAACCCGTCCCTCCTTGTCAACAAGGGAAAGGATTCTATTCCAGATACTTCCTAATACCAAAGAAATCAGGGGGGTTACGTCCAATTCTGGACCTTCGGGCCCTCAACAAGTATCTGCAAAAAGAGAAGTTCAAGATGGTAACCCTGGGCGCCTTGCTCCCTCTGTTGCAAAAGGGGGATTGGCTGTGCTCTCTCGACCTCAAGGACGCTTATACCCACATTGCGATAACACAATCTCATCGCAAGTATCTGCGTTTTCTGATAGGCCACGATCATTATCAATACCGAGTACTACCTTTCAGGCTGGCATCTGCTCCACGAGTCTTTACCAAATGTCTCGTAGTAGTAGCAGCATTCCTCAGGAAGGAAGGTGTCCACGTCTACCCCTATCTGGACGATTGGCTAATCAGGGCCTCCACCCCTCAAATTGCGCAATCCTCCCTAAAGTTGACAATTCACACACTCCTCTCCTTAGGGTTTCTTGTCAATTACGAGAAATCTTGCTTGGTCCCATCTCAGACCTTATCCTTCATTGGAGCAGACTTGGACACCTTACAGGCAAAAGCCTTCCTTCCACTTCAACGAGTCCAAACTCTCATGTCTCTAGCTCGCCAGCTCCAGTCTCAACACACTGCCACAGCTCGCCAATTCCTCATCCTCCTAGGACACATGGCATCCTCGGTTCAAGTTACTCCCTTGACCCGACTAGCCATGAGAGTAACGCAATGGACTCTGCGACACCAATGGCTTCAAGCTTTCCAGCCTCTGTCCTACATCGTCACAGTTACACAAGCGCTACGCCTGTCTTTAACCTGGTGGACGACTCAAGTCAATCTCCTTCAGGGCTTACCCTTTCTCCTCCCAGATCCACAGGTAATCCTAACCACCGATGCTTCCCACATCAGTTGGGGGGCCCATGTGGACGAATTACAAACCCAAGGGTTGTGGTCGCCAGAGGAAGCCGAACACCAGATACATTTCTTGGAACTTCGAGCAATTCGCTACGCGCTCAGAACTTTCAAAGATCATCTATCAGATCAGATAATCTTAATCCAGACAGACAACCAAGTGGCCATGTGGTACATAAACAAGCAGGGAGGCACAGGCTCCTTCCTTCTGTGTCAGGAAGCTGCGCAGATTTGGGCAGAAGCCCTCTCCCATTCCATGTACCTCAAGGCCACTTACTTGCCGGGAGTAGACAATGTCTTGGCAGACCAGCTGAGCCGTGTCTTCAAGCCACACGAGTGGTCACTCGATCCTCTGGTAGTGACCTCTCTGTTTCACAAGTGGGGTTTTCCCCGCATAGACCTCTTTGCGTCCCCTCAGAACCACAAAGTGGACAATTATTGCTCTCTCATTCGGAGCCAACACTCTCAGCCGAGGGATGCCTTCTCCCTCAAGTGGACGACAGGTCTGCTTTATGCATTCCCTCCACTTCCTCTTCTGTCAAGGACTCTCGTGAAGCTACGCCAGGACAGGGGAACCATGATCCTGATAGCTCCCCACTGGCCACGCCAAGTGTGGTTTCCCATACTCCAGGATCTCTCCATCCGCAGGCACATCCCTCTGGGAACGGATCCGCATCTGCTCACTCAAAACGACGGATGCCTCCTCCATCCCAACCTCCAAGCCTTGTCCCTGACGGCATGGATGTTGAAAGGTTAGTCCTTCAGCCTTTTAACCTTTCGGATTCGGTTTCTCGTGTCCTGATAGCTTCACGAAAGCCCTCCACCAGAAGATCCTATTCATATAAATGGAAAAGGTACACATCATGGTGCACTTCAGTCCCTTGATCCCCTTTCCTGTCCAATCTCTAAGTTCTTGGACTATTTATGGCACCTATCAGAATCCGGTCTAAAGACCTCTTCCATTAGGATGCATGTCAGTGCGGTAGCCGCCTTCCATAAAGGTATAGCAGGTGTCCCTATTTCAGTACAACCCCTGGTGACACGCTTTCTTAAAGGCTTGCTCCATCTGAAGCCACCCTTACGTCCTCCGGCCCCATCTTGGGACCTTAATCTGGTTCTTGGTCATCTAATGAAACCACCTTTCGAACCTCTGCACTCCTGTGAATTGAAGTATCTCACATGGAAAGTATTATTCCTATTGGCTATCACTTCAGCTCGCAGGGTTAGTGAGTTACAGGCCTTAGTCACCTATCCGCCTTACACTAAACTCCTGCAAGACAGGGCGGTGCTCCGCACTCACCCTAAATTTTTACCTAAGGTAGTTTCGGAGTTTCATATCAATCAATCCATCATACTACCTATCTTTTTTCCCAGGCCCCATTCCAACTCTGGGGAACAGACTCTGCATACCCTAGACTGTAAACGAGCTCTAGCGTTTTATCTAGACCGTACAGTTGCTCACAGGAAGAGCACTCAATTGTTTGTCTCCTTCCGTTCTAACAAGTTGGGACAACCTGTGGGTAAGCAGGCTCTTTCCTCCTGGTTGGCGGACTGCATTTCTTTTTGCTATCAACAAGCTGGCATTCCTTTTCAAGACCGTGTAAAAGCACACTCTGTGAGGGCCAAGGCGACTTCAGTAGCACACCTTCGATCGGTGCCGCTTCCTGACATCTGCAGGGCTGCAACCTGGAGTTCTCTCCATACCTTTGCAGCCCACTATTGTTTGGACAAAGCTGGAAGACAGGACTCCATCTTCGGCCAATCTGTCTTGCGTAACCTTTTTCCAACATGATGTACCAACACCCTTCCACCTTCCCAGTAGGGTGCGGATGCCCTTTCCCAAATTCCACCCCAGTTGTTGTGCCTGTTGCACGTCGTTGGGTGCATTTGGTGCAAGCCAGGACATCCTCAGCTCGGTACTCACCCATTTGTGAGGACAACCATCCTGCTTGTCCTGTGAGAAAGCAAATGTTGCTTACCTGATGTAACAGGTGTTCTCACAGGACAGCAGGATGTTAGTCCTCACGAAACCCGCCCGCCACCCCGCGGTGTTGGGTTCGTTTTAGTTTTTACTTTTTTAGGCACTGCCTGTAGCTTTGAAAATCAGACTGAAGGGAGACCCCTGCTGGCTGCAGGGTCAGTGCCTTGCTGGGCATGCCCAGTAGGGGCCAGTCAAAGTTCTATTAAACTTTGACAGAAGTTTTCCGTGGTGGGCTCCATCCTCGATGTCACCCATTTGTGAGGACTAACATCCTGCTGTCCTGTGAGAACACCTGTTAAATCAGGTAAGCAACATTTGCTATATCCAATTTAACAAATATAAGAATGGAAATGAATAATAGGGAACTAAAAACAGCAACAACTTGAAAAACAGAACACACAATTAGAGGAACTTGAACAGAAAGTATGAGAGATGTGAATCGGAACCGGAATCGGTTCAGATTCCGGTTCCGATTCACATGTGGGTTTTTTTTTCATCGGGCCCGATCGCGGTTTTGTTTATCGGCTGCGCCCGAGCCGATAAACAAAAAACCCACCCTGACCCTTTATAACTAATACCTTAGCTTCCCCCACCCTCCCGACCCCCCAAAAAACTTTTTACAGGTACCTGGTGGTCCAGTGGGAGTCTCTGGAGCGATTTCCCGCTCCTGGGCCGTCTGCTGCCACTAATCAAAATGGCACCAATGGCCCTTTGCCCTTACCATGTGACAGGGTATCCGTGCCATTGGCCGGACCCTGTCACATGGTAGGAGCACTGGATGGCCCACACCATCTTGTGCTCCTACCATGTGACAGGGGCTGACCAATGGC
This sequence comes from Rhinatrema bivittatum, assembly GCF_901001135.1. NCBI lineage: Eukaryota > Metazoa > Chordata > Amphibia > Gymnophiona > Rhinatrematidae > Rhinatrema > Rhinatrema bivittatum. Next base: position 130,592,853 of record NC_042622.1, on the reverse strand, counting down.
ACCGGTAGCCCCTGTGACATAGTAAGGGCAAAGGCTATCGGCGCCATTTTTATTACTGGCAGCCGATGGCCTGAGTGCAGGAGATCGCTCCCGGACCCCCACTGGAACACCAGGGGCTTTTGGCAAGTCTTGGGGGACCCTCCTGACCCCCACAAGACTTGTTAAATGTCCAGTGGGGGTCCGGGAGCGACCTCCTGCACTCGGACCGTCGGCTGCCAGTATTCAAAATGGCGCCGATAGCCTTTGCCCATACTATGTCACAGGGGCTACCGGTACCATTGGTCATCCCCTGTCACATGGTAGGAGCACAAGATGGCGCCAGCCATCCAGTGCTCCTACCATGTGACAGGGTCCGGCCAATGGCACGGATACCCTGTCACATGGTAAGGGCAAAGGGCCATCGGCGCCATTTTGATTAGTGGCAGCCGACGGCCCAGGAGCGGGAGATCACTCCAGGGACCCCAACTGGACCACCAGGTACCTGTAAAATGTTTTTGGGGGGGTCGGGAGGGTGGGGGAAGCTAAGAGATTAGTTTTAAAGGGTCGGAGTGGGTTTAGGGGTTATTTTTGTGTGCCGTTTTTCCCGCCCTCCCCGAAAACGATAGGAAAATCCCACAATATTGATCGTGGGGTTTCTCTTATCGTTTTGGGGGAGCCCCCGATTTCTGACGATTTTGAAGATATCGTCCGATATTTTCAATCGTCCGAAGCCTGATTCACATCCCTAGAAAGTATCTCAAGTACAAAAAGTCCAAGTGGGAATAATACAAGGGGAGGTGACCCAGGCAACAAACCTCAAAAGAATAGAAAATGAAGTAAGATATATGAATCTTAGAGTAATAAATTTCCCTCAAACTAGAGGTATATCTATACAAGAAATGTTTAAAAAGTATGGGGCAGATTTTAAAATCTGTGCGCGCGGGGTAAATTTGTGCGCGCTACCCGGCACGCACAAATGTACACCCGATTTTATAACATGCGTGCTGCCGCACGCATGTTATAAAATCCAGGGTCGGCGCACGCAAGGGGGTGCACACTTGTGCACCTTGCGCGGGCCAAGCCCAAGGGGAGCCCCGATGGCTTTCCCTGTTCCCTCCAAGGCCGCTCCGAAATTGAAGCGGCCTTGGAGGGAACTTTTCTTCTGCTCCCCCTCACCTTCCCCTCCTTTCCCCTATCTAACCCACCCCCCAGTCCTACCTAAACCCCCCCCCCCCCAACCTTGATTTACTTATTTATGCCTGCCTCTGGCAGGTGAATCTTGCACGAGCCGGCCAGCTGCCGGCGCGCCAACACCCGGCACAGCCACTGTGCCGGAGGCCTCGGTCCCGCCCCCGGACCGGCACCACGCCCACCACCCCCTTCCCACTCCTTTTTCAAAGCCCCAGGACATATGTGCATCCTATGCAAACTCGGCTCAGCGCGCAGGAGCAGGTTTTCGGGTTACATGGGTAATCCTTTGAAAATCTATCCCTATACGAATGAGGTTTTGAAAATTCCACTAGAAGCTATTCCTCCTCTTGCAAAGGTCTACTATGTTTCATCTAACATGATTAATGAAGAGCAAACATCTCCTCTAAATTTAACAGTGCTTCTTGAAACATCTGCTGACGAGACATTGGAAAAAAGTGGAACTGTATTAGTAAAGTTTGTTTTTCTCTTGGATAGGGACAAAGTTCTTAGGTTATTCTTACGAAACAGAACTGTTAAATTCTGTAACCATCAAATTTGGATATATCCGGAAATTGTTAGATCGACACAGCGTAGAAGGAAAGAATTCCTGGCAATAAGACAATTAGCTGCACACATAGGGGCCCAAATGATAGTTCACTACCCAAGTAAATGCTTGTTAAGATTAAATAATGTAAAATATGTATATTTTGATCCAGCAGATTTGAAAGCATTCTTAGAAGCTAAGATCTTAGTCAGGGGTAACTCTGGATAAGAAGGTTGCCATAGTGTAGAATACAGGATGTTATACTTTCTTTTTTCCTAACATATAATACTTTAAGATATGGCTCAATTTATAAAGATGGCTTACTGCTAAATTTCATACAGGTCGATACAGTTATGCCGCGTTAGAAAGAGTGCGGCAGTGCCAGGCGCACGCACAGTTCTCTTCACCTACCGCTCGATACTCTCTTCAAATTGCATGCAAATGCATGCCGCGTCTGCGAAGCGTTAGGCAAGCGTTAGGCCCGCGCAACCCATTTTACTGTATAGGCGCTAATACAGCGCCTATACAGTATCCTGGGTGCGCTGGTACCTGTCACTTCAAATGTCATTTCAAATGACATTTGAAATGACAGGCACCAGGAAGTGGATGGTTCCCCCCCTCCCGAAGCAAGGCGGGGGGTGAAAATTAAAACGGGAATAAAGTGTAAAAAATGGGGGTAAACCAAAGGGCGTAAAGTGTAAAAAACCATGGACGACCTCCATATTAACATTGCAGCGTAAGTTGTTTATATATATGTATAAATACCTGTCACTTTCCGAATCCCCCAGGCGTGCGGTCATCGAGGCGGCGGCGGGAGCAGACGGGCGGGTGGGCGCCCGTTCATCCAGGCGGCGGCGGCGGTGGGAGCCGGCGGGCGGATGGGCGCGCGTTGGATCCAGGTGGCGGCGGGAGCCGGCGGGCGGGTGGGCGCCCGTTCATCCAGGCGGCGGAAGCCGGCAGGCGGGTGGGCGCGCGTTCGATCCAGGCGGCGGTGGGAGCCAGCGGGCGGGTGGGCGCGCGTTCGATCCAGGCCGCGGCCGGAGCGGGTGGGTGGGCGTGCATTCATCCAGGCAGAGGGAGCCGGCGGTGAAAGCGGCCTCCGGCTCCCTCTGCCTGGATGAATGCACGGCCCCCGCCGGCAGTGAATAAATGCCCGTGCGATTTCGGCGCTCAAGGCGTGACGTCACGACACTTGACGTCACGGCATGTGACTGCCTTGAGCGCCGAAATCGCACGGGCATTCATTCACTGCCGGCAGGGGCCGTGCATTCATCCAGGCAGAGGGAGCCGGCGGCGAAAGCAGCCTCCGGGAGCCCCCGAAGGCCGCTTTCGCCGCCGGCTCCCTCTGCCTGGATGAATGCACGCCCACTCCGGCCGCGGCCTGGATCCAAGGCGTGCCCACCCGCCCGCCGGCTCCCGCCGCCGCCTGGATCCAACGCGCGCCCACCCGCCCGCCGGCTCCCACTGCCGCCGCCGCCAGGATGAACGGGCGCCCGTCCGCCTGCCGGCTCCCGCCGCCGCCTCGATGACCGCATGCCTGGGGGATTCGGAAAGTGACAGGTATTTATACATATATATAAACAACTTACGCTGCAATGTTAATATGGAGGTCGTCCATGGTTTTTTAACTTTACTCCCTTTGGTTTTACCCCCATTTTTTACACTTTATTCCCGTTTTAATTTTCGAACACCACACTAACACCAAGTAGAGGGTAGGCGGTAAACTAACAGGTTAAGGACGCGGCAAAATAGCGGGTTACAAAGGAGATAATCTGAGCGCGCGTCACAGTATCGGAGGGGAATAGCGAATTCCTTCATTAAACAGCTAATTCATTCATTTACATATCATATACATGCTGGGTGCGGAAAGGGTTATGCGTCTGTTTTAAGAAGCGCTAAGGACGCGTGAAACTGGAGACTGTATCGCAGAATCGCCTTACGCGTCCGAATTGTGCGCTCACAGCGGGTTACAGACGGGAAATCTTCAACCGCACGTTACAGTATCGATCTGATAGTGAGTAGGGTACCTATTGATTAATCTATCATAGAAGATTTTATTGGATTGTTAAATTTTTCTATTCCTTCTGTTCTCTAATGTTCCCATTTTATGGGTAACTTTATTTAAGGTTAAAATATCCAATATTACAATAGACAATAGACATCCACATTTCATTTTCATATGTCATTTCATGATTATTAAAAAAATTAATAGAGTAAATTAAAAAAAACTCTGCTGCCCAAAAGAGGGCATTCCTGCTCCACCTTATCATGTCTCAGTAGAGAAGGATTCGATCATCAGCTGCTTGGGTCCTAAAAGCAGAATTTAACTTCCCATCTTGGTCTTGCAATTCTAAAGAGACAACCCTTCTTATTTTTTTCTAGAAAAGTCTTTATTTGAAAATGAAAAAATAGCAGGAAAAGCCATAAAATGGAAGCAAACATTGGGGAAAAAATCCACTCAACACTTGCCAAAAGTCCCTGGTGGTCCAGCGGGGGTCAGGGAGCGACCTCCTGCACTCGGGCCGTCAGCTGCCAGTATTCAAAATGGGGCCGATAGCCTTTGCCCTCACTATGTCACAGGGGCCGACGTAGCATATGAAAGGAGAACAACCAATCAGGATTAGAGCAACCGTGGCCTATCAAATCATTTCAAAGAATAATATTTATTTATTTATTTATTTAAAGTTTCTTTTATACCGATAACCGTTTACACATCGCATCGGTTTACAGTTAAACAGGAACAATTGGGCAGAAGGTCTGTATGTAATCCATTTACTTAACATAGTCCTTTGTATTTTATGTTGGTGTTTTAGACTTGCTGATAAAGCATTGCTTGTCCCTCCCGACGCAGCCTCGGTGAAACACGGGTCCATGTCGGGGGACCCTTGCTATGTAAATCCAATTAATAACAGTGGAGTTGCCATATACCTGAATAATAAAAGGATTTATTTGAACAATTGAAGATGGACTATGTATCCTTCTTTCTGCACTTATCATGGTGAACTATTGACTTTGAGTGCAGCTGTTGCTCTAGTGTTCTGCTGGATACACCAACCACACAGGAAAAAAAAAAAAAAAAAGAGCAATCACTGAGAACAATCAGTTTTACTTTCAAAAACTCATACGAAAGTTACTGCTATTGGAGGATTAGGAGAGGGAAACAAGAATTAAATCTTAGAGGGGAAGGAGATTGAAGGGAGGTTGTTCCAGACAAAGCTGTGCGCCCCTTGGGCACACGCGGCTTGGGCGACGCACATGCCAATGGCTGCTGCGGGCCGATTTTATGGGTCCCTCTAATGTCTCAACCGGAAGACCTGTTACAGCATCGGGGCAAAGTTCCTTTCTTCACTCCCAACAAAGAAATTGAATAGCAGGTAATTTTTAGATGAAGACCAGCTCCTTCCCGATTTCGCTCCCTTCTCCCTCACCTCCAACTGAGTTTTAATAATTGCCTTTTTTATTTATTTTATTTTATTTATGTAAAGTTTTTCTATACCGACATTCGTTGGCAGATCACATCGGTTTACATATAACAAAAAACAATGTGTAACTGTTTTTAGAAATAACCATAGAAATAACAATAACCTTCAACTGATTGAGTAAATAATAAATGTAGAACTATGAGAATATGTGTTAACTTGTAATTCATGTTCTCAGAGGACAAGCAGGATGGTAGTCCTCACATATGGGTGACATCATCAGGATGGAGCCCAATCACGGAAAACTTCTGTCAAAGTTTCCAGAACTTTGACTGGCCCCTACTGGGCATGCCCAGCATGGCACTAACCCTGCAGCCAGCAGGGGTCCCCCTTCAGTCTTCTTTTTTCCGCGCAGCAGTAGCCTCGCGGTTTAGGAGCTCTGAACACATTCCTGACAGGAATTTTCCTCACGGACTTATTTAAAATAACTTTGCCCCACAGGGGTCCCTCCTCAAACTTTCTCTGGCCGCGGTACTCTGGTAAGTTTTTTCGCCGTTTTTCGTCAATTACCGTCGAGTTTGGCCCTCGCGGCCTACTGGCCGTCGACCGTACCGCGGCTCGATTTTTCTATGGCCATGGCGTCGGGTTTTCGTCGGTGCCCGGATTGTACTCACACCATGTCTATCATAGACCCTCATAGAGTCTGTGTAATGTGTTTAGGCCGTGAGCATGATGTCCTGACTTGCACCAAATGTGCCCTCATGACACCAAAAGGTCGCAAAGCCAGAAAGGAAAAGATGGGACTCCTTTTTCGTGCTCATACCCCGACGCCGTCCATCACATCGACGTCATCGGAACCGGCACCATTGAAGTCGCACCAACATCGACAACCGTCCGGTGACCGCCCGCCATCGACGTCTTCACGGCCATCGACTCCCGTTTCTCCCCCTCAAGATCGAGGGGATCGAAGGGAGAAACATTGGCATCGTAAGTCTCGGACCGTCGAGGGAGCGAAATCATCGACCTCACCACCGTCTGAGCCACCATCGAAGAAGCCCCATCCAGGAACGGCACCGATCACTCCTGCGACCGAGACATCGAGGCCACCCTCACCCGATCGGGGTTTGGGAGTCGTAATTCTGCCTGTAAAGGTGGTCCCTCCGATTGTGCCTCAGCCTCCCTCTTCCGTCACGGAGCCGGAGCTGATTGCCCCAGGTCTCCAGGAAGAACTGGAGCGGCTGGTCCAGGAGGCCATCGAAAAGGCGATGCAATGGCTCCAGGTCCCTCCGGCACCGACATCGGCACCGAGAGTGGAACCGGTCACCGACCCGATTCCAGCAGCGCTGGCACCGCTGCTATCCCGGATGGAGGTGCTCATGACTGCCCTTCCACCGGTGATTCCCGGGTCTCCGATGGCCCCGGTGCGCACCATGATGACAGCCTCATCAGGAGGAGAAACACAGTTTCGCATCCCTCCTTCGGGAGTTCTGCCTCAGCCATCGATGCTATGTCGTCCCTCGCCACCGATTTATTCATCGGGAGTGATACGCACATCGGCGCCATTGATGCCTTCGATACCGGCACCGATGCCTTCCAGGCTGTCCACGGTGCCCCCGGCGATTCCTTTGATTTTCTCTGAGCCTCAGCCGGGGCTTTCGGGTATTCAACCCCTTCTCGTCCTACAGGTCACCCTACTGATCCTTATGACACCTGGGATGATGATACTTCCACAGACACTGATGACTTACCTTCACCTCCCTCTCCTATTGATAGTAGAAAGCGTTCTCCTCCAGAGGACCTCTCTTTCATTAATTTTGTGAAGGAAATGTCAGAATTGGTCCCTTTCCAGCTTCAGACGGAGCAAGATGATAGGCACCAGATGATGGAGCTTCTCCAATTCCTGGATGCCCCTAAGGTGATCACTTCTATTCCCAATCATCAAGTTCTTCTTGACCTCCTCAAAAAGAACTGGGAAAATCCTGGTTCTCACAGGACAAGCAGGATGGTAGTCCTCACATATGGGTGACATCATCAGGATGGAGCCCAATCACGGAAAACTTCTGTCAAAGTTTCCAGAACTTTGACTGGCCCCTACTGGGCATGCCCAGCATGGCACTAACCCTGCAGCCAGCAGGGGTCCCCCTTCAGTCTTCTTTTTTCTGCGCAGCAGTAGCCTCGCGGTATAGGAGCTCTGAACTGATTCCTGACAGGAATTTTTCCTAACGGAATTAATTAAAAATACTTCGCCCCACAGGGGTCCCCCTTCTAGCTTTCTTCGATCGCGGTACTCCGGTAAGTTTTTTCACCGTTTTTTTCGGTTACCGTCGCATTTGGCCCTCGCGGCCTACTAGCCGTCGACCATACCGTGGCTCAATTTTTCCATGGCCATGGCGTCGGGGTTTCGTCGGTGCCCGGACTGTACTCGCACCATGTCTATCACAGACCCTCATGGAGTCTGTGTTTTGTGTCTAGGCCGTGAGCATGATGTCCTAACTTGCACCAAGTGTGCCCTCATGACACCTAAGGGTTGCAAAGCCAGAGAATGGAGAAGATGGGATTCCTCTTCCGTGCTCACACCCCGACGCCGTCCATTGCATCGACATCCTCGGAACCGGCACCGTCGAAGTCGGTCCATTGACAATCATCCGGTGACCGCCTGCCATCGACGTCTTCACGGCCATTGACTCCTGTACCTTCCCCTCAAGATCGAGGAGATCGTAGGGAGAAGCATTGCCATCGGCACCGTAGGTCTCGGACCGTCGAGGGAGCGAAATCATCGACCTCGCCACCGTCCGAGCCACCGTTGAAGAAGCCCCGTCCAGGAGCGGCACCGACCACTCCTGCGACTGGGACATCGAGGCCACCCTCACCCGATCGGGGTTTGGGAGTCGCGATTCCGCCTGTAAAGGTGGTCCCTCCGACTGTGCCTCAGCCTCCCTCTTCCGTCACAGAGCCGGAGCTGATTGCCCCAGGTCTCCGGGAAGAACTGGACCGGCTGGTCCAGGAGGCCATCGACAAAGCGATGCAACGACTCCAGGTCCCTCCGACACCGGCACCGAGAGTGGGAACCGGTCACCGACCCGATTCCAGCAGCGCTGGCACCGCTGCTTTCCCGGATGGAGGCGCTCATGACTGCCCTTCCACTGGTGCGTCCTGGGTCTCCAATGGCTCCGGTGCCCTCTTCGATGACTGCTTCATCGGGAGGAGAAACACTGTTCTGCGTTCCTCCTTCGGGGGTAGTGCCTCAGCCATCGATGCCATGCCATCCCTCGCCACCGATTCACTTATCGGGGGTGATACGCATATCGGCGCCATCGATGCCTTCGATGCCGGCACCGATGCCCCCCAAGATGCCGCAGTGCCCTTGGTGATTCCGTCAATTTTCTCGGAGCCTCAGCCGGGCCCTTCGGGTATCCAACCACCCTCTCGTCCTACAGGTCAGCCTGCTGATCCTTATGACTCTTGGGGTGATGATACCTCCACAGACACCGATGATTTACCTTCACCTCCTTCTCCTACTGAAAGTAGAAAGCGTTCTCCTCCAGAGGACCTCTCTTTCATTAATTTTGTGAAAGAAATGTCTGAGATGGTCCCTTTTCAACTTCAGACGGAACAAGATGATAGGCACCAGATGATGGAGCTTCTCCAATTCCTGGATGCCCCTGAAGTTATCACCTCTATTCCCATTCATCAAGTTCTTCTTGAGCTCCTTAAAAAGAATTGGGAAAATCCTGGATCCATAGCCCCAGTACACAGGAAGGCTGACACTACTTATCTAGTACAGTCAGCCCCGGGCTTTCAAAAGTCTCAGCTTGACCACCACTCAGTTGTGGAAAAGTCAGCTCAGAAGAAGGCAAAAAGAATGAAGCCACACTCCTCTATCCCTCCTGTCAAGGAACACAAATTCCTAGACAATATTGGTCGACGAGTGTTCCGAGGGGCCATGCTCTTCTCTAGAAATGCTGCTTACCAGCTGTATATGACCCAATACAACAGGGTCATTTTCAAACAGATACAGGACTTCTCTGAAACCCTGCCTGACCAATTCCAAGAACATCTTCAAACCCTTGTCAACAAGGGCTTTTGAAGCAAGGAAACACGAAATAAGAACAGCGTACGATATCTTCGACACCTCCACTAGAGTGTCTGCGACTGCCATTTCGGCACGGTGTTGGGCCTGGCTCAAGTCTTCAGACCTTCGCCCAGAAGTACAAGACAGGCTCTCTGACCTGCCCTGTATAGGAGATAATCTTTCAGCAAATAGTGGCTGAATTAAAGGACCATCAGGAGACCATCAAACAGCTCTCATCGATACCTTCTGACTTCCCTTCTAGACAGCCCTTCAAGAAGGACTCTAAGAAATCATTCTTCCACCCAAGGAAGTACTATCCTCCACCAACAAGGTCCCGAGTTACGAGGCCTTATCAGAAATCTCAGCCCCGCCAGCCCCAGGAGCAAAAGCCGCAAGCAGCTCCCCAGCCGGGGCCTGCTTCAGGCTTTTGACGTTCCCTTAGAGAGCAGCAGCCTGATCCCTCTGCCAGCCATACCAGTGGGAGGTTGATTGCGCCATTTTCACAGCATGTGGCAATCAATCAGAACTGACCAATGGGTGCTAGCAATCATTGCTCAAGGTTACCACCTGAACTTTCTTGCTCTTCCACCGGATTCACTACCTCTACGAGCGTGGAGAGTAAACGACCACACTGTCCCTCTGGAGCAGGAGGTTTCCCTTCTTCTCCAGTTAAGAGCAATAGAACCCGTCCCTCTTTCACAACAAGGCCTATGGTTCTATTCCCGGTACTTTTTGATCCTTTAAAATTCCGGGGGGCTTCATCCAATTCTGGACCTACGTGCCCTCAACAAGTACCTCCAGTGGGAAAAGTTGAAGATGGTAACCTTGGGCTCGCTTCTACCTCTTCTACAAAGAGGAGACTGGCTCTGCTCTCTGGACCTCCAGGACGCGTACACCCACATTGCGATAGCTTCAGCTCATCGCAAGTATCTCAGGTTTTTAGTAGGCCCAAAGCACTATCAATACAGAGTGCTTCCATTCGACCTAGCATTGGCATCACGAGTCTTTACCAAATGTCTCGTGGTTGTTGCAGCTTTTCTCAGGAAAGAAGGTGTTCACGCCTACCCCTATCTAGACGACTGGTTAATCAGGGCCCCAACCCAGCAAGCTGCTCGATCGTCCCTGGATTTGACCCTACACACTCTAATTTCTCTAGGATTTCTCGTCAATTACGAGAAATCCTATTTAGTCCCATCTCAAACCTTGTCGTTCATTGGGGCAGCCTTGGACACCTTACAGGCAAAAGCCTTTCTACCTCATCAACGAGTGCAAACCCTCGTATCTCTCGCTCACCAGTTGCAGTCTCAGTATACAGCAACAGCTCGACAATTCCTTGTCCTTCTCGGACACATGGCGTCCTCAGTCCATCTCACACCATTGGCCCGCCTGGCCATGAGAGTCACGCATTGGACTCTGAGGTCACAATTGATTCAAGTGACTCAGCCTCTGTCAACCATTGTCCACATCACCGACGCAGTCCGTCTCACCTGGTGGAAAGATCAGAACCATCTTCTCCAGGGACTGCCTTTTCATCTGCTAGATCCTCAACTCATTCTCACCACCGATGCTTCCAACCTCGGCTGGGGAGCTCATGTGAACGATCTGCAGTCACAAGGATTTTGGTCTCCAGAGGAAGCCAAACACAAAATCAATTTCCTGGAACTTCGAGCGATGCAATATGCTCTCAGAGCTTTTCAGGATTCTCTATCAAATCACGTTATCCTGATTCAGACAGACAACCAGGTGGCCATGTGGTACATCAACAAGCAGGCAGGCACATCCTCCTTCCTTCTGTGTCAGGAAGCTGCGCAGATTTGGGCGGAAACGCTCTCCCGCTCGATGTACCTCAGGGCCACCTACTTGCCAGGAGTACACAATGTCTTGACAGACAAACTGAGTCATGTCTTCCAACCACACGAGTGGTCGCTCAAACCCTCGGTAGCAATCTCTTTTTTCCAACAATGGGGTTATCCCTAAATAGACTTCTTTGCATCCCCTCAGAACCACAAAGTGGAGAATTACTGCTCCCTCATTCAGAGCGAGCGCTCTCAGCCCAGAGATGCATTCTCCCTCTCGTGGGCAACCTCTCGTGGGCAACCGGCTTTATGCATTCCCTCCACTTCCTCTTCTCTCGAAGACTCTCGTGAAGCTTCGTCAAGACAAGGGAACCATGATCCTGATAGCACCTCACTGGCACGCCAAGTATGGCTTCCCATACTCCAGGATCTCTCCATCCGCAGGCACATTCCTTTGGGAACGCACCCGCTTCTGATCACTCAGAACAACGGATGTCTATGCCATCCCAATCTTCAGGCCTTGTCCCTGGCGGCATGGATGTTGAAAGGTTAATCCTTCAACCACTTAACCTTTCAGATTCGGTTTCTCGTGTCCTGATTGCTTCACGGAAGCCTTCCACAAGAAAGTCTTATTCCTATAAATGGAAAAGGTATACATCATGGTGTTATTCGCAATCCCTTGATCCTTTTTCCTGTCCAATCCCAAGGTTTTTGGACTATCTCTGGCATTTATCGGAATCAGGTCTAAAGACCTCTTCCATCAGAATGCATGTCAGTGCGGTAGCCGCCTTCCATAGAGGTGTCGGGGATGTCCCTATATCATTACAACCCCTTGTAACTCGTTTTCCTAAAGGCTTACTCCATATCAAGCCTCATTTACGTCCTCCGGCCCCTTCTTGGGACCTTAATCTGGTTCTCAGGCGGCTCATGAAACCACCCTTCGAACCTCTTCACTCCTGTGACCTAAAATGTCTCACATGGAAAGTGATTTTCCTTTTGGCTATCACTTCAGCTCGCAGGGTTAGTGAACTACAGGCCCTAGTTACCTATCCGCCTTACACTAAACTCCTGCAGGACCTGGCGGTACTCCGCACTCACCCTAAGTTTTTGCCTAAGGTAGTTTCGGAGTTTCACATTAATCAATCCATCATACTACCTATCTTCTTTCCAAGGCCACATTCCAACCCAGGGGAACAGTCTCTGCTTACCCTCCTGGTTGGCAGACTGCATATCTTTTTGCTATCAGCAAGCAGGCATTCCTTTCCAAGACCGTGTTAAAGCACACTCTTTGAGGGCCATGGCGACTTCAGTAGCACACCTACAATCGGTGCTGCTTCCTGACATTTGTAGGGCTGCCACTGGAGTTCTCTCCACACTTTTGCAGCCCACTATTGCCTAGACAAAGCCGGAAGACAAGATTCCATCTTCGGCCAATCTGTCCTGCGTAACCTATTTCCAACGTTATGTAGCAACACCCTTGCGCCTGCCCGGAAGGGTTCAGGATGTCCTCTGCCAAATTCCACCCCAGTTGTTGTGCCTGTTGCATGCCGTTGGGTACATTTGTTGCATGTTCGGACATCCTCAGCTCGGTACTCACCCATATGTGATGACTACCATCCTGCTTGTCCTGTGAGAAAGCAAATGTTGCTTACCTGTAACAGGTGTTCTCACAGGACAGCAGGATGTTAGTTCTCACGAAACCTGCCCGCCGCCCCACGGTGTTGGGTTCGTAACGTTTTGTTTCATTTTTTCGGCACTACCTGTAGCTATCAAATAAGACTGAAGGGGGACCCCTGCTGGCTGCAGGGTTACTGCCATGCTGGGCATGCCCAGTAGGGGCCAGTCAAAGTTCTGGAAACTTTGACAGAAGTTTTCCGTGATTGGGCTCCATCCTGATGATGTCACCCATACGTGAGGACTAACATCCTGCTGTCCTGTGAGAACACCTGTTACAGGTAAGCAACATTTACTTTACCCCATCTATTGAAGCAGTCAAAATTGCCAAAAGTGCCTGTCGAAAACCTTAGTTACAGACGCTTACTATATTAAAGACCGTCATAATAGGCTTCATTGAGCAGTGATGACTTTATATCTCAGCCTTATTTTTAATCATAGGTCTGATAGTTATTTATTTTTCAATATTTTTTCTTATATGCTGTGCAAAAGTTCATCTTAGCTTTAGGGTGAAACTCTGTCTTTTTTCAACATCTATGAAGCCTTGCTTCCTTAACATGCCCGACATGGGTGCATGTTTCGAACAGCCAAGTTTTTTATCAAGGGCTCAATAACAGCGTCTACAACAAAATGTAGGTGGTCAATATTATATCAAAAGATAAAAAATATCTATAAAATACAGTGGGCAAAAACTCTTTCAGTATTAATGGCGATATATTGTCAGAGACTTACTGTAAGTGAATTCAGTGATCATATAGCATGGCGTTTCTGCATTTCTTTTCCTGTGACCGCACCAGAAATACCAACCTTATAAATATGCAATGCACTTTAAATTAATTACATGGCAAATAGAAGGAGAGGATTATGAATTGAGGTGGGGGGGGGGAGCAGGAGGATGCATACGGGAAGGCAGATATGGGTGTCAATGGGAAGGGGTTGAGTGGCATGTTGGGGGAGTAGTGGAAATAGGGGGGAGCGAGCGAGTAAATAGAGGAGGATCATGAAAATGCCTGTTTGAATAGCCAGGTTTTCAGGTTTGGTTTTTTTTTTATTTTTGTAAACAGTGCTCCTGGCGTAGGTCAGGGGGCATGCTATTCCAGATTGTGGGCCCTGCAATGGATAGAGCCCGCTCTTTCGTGGTGTTGAGATGAGTGAGGTTTGGAAAGGGTGTGTATAAGGTTGCCCTATAGTGATATCTTGTGGAAATGTAGGGAGTCTTTAAGCCAATGTTTATCTTGGTTGTGTAATGTTTTATGAATGAGTGAAAGGGTCTTGTAGAGACTTTGGGATGAGATTGGGAGCCAGTGTCTTTGTCTGGAGAAGACTGAATGCTTTGCAGATGGTGCTAACTTTTTCACTGAAGCAACATAAGAATATAAGGTGATATTCCTCATAAGAGTCCCGGACCATACAGCTCTCTTCATTGGATAGTAACATGAAAGATAACACCTGAAGAAGGAAACCTTTGTGGTCTAAAAAGTTTATGTATGATTTTATTTATTTATTTGGATTTGACATGCCTTTCCATAACAAAATGCCCAAGGTGAGGAACAACAATATTGAGAACCTAAGATTTAAAACAAGACAGAACATACAAAAATAGTAACCACAACTAGCATGAACAGCATAAGAGCATGCCATACTGGGTCAGACCAAGGGTCCATCAAGCCCAGCATCCTGTTTCCAACAGTGGCCAATCCAGGCCATAAGAACCTGGCAAGAACCCAAAAACTAAGTCTATTTCATGTTACCATTGCTAGTAATAGCAGTGGCTATTTTCTAAGTGAACTTAATTAATAGCAGGTAATGGACTTCTCCTCCAAGAACTTATCCAATCCCTTTTTAAACACAGCTATATTAACTGGCAACAAATTCCTGAGTTAATTGTGCGTTGAGTGAAAAAGAACTTTCTCCGATTAGTTTTAAATGTGCCACATGCTAACTTCATGGAGTACCCCCTAGTCTTTCTATAATCCGAAAGAGTAAATAACCGATTCACATCTACCCATTCTAGACCTCTCATGATTTTAAACACCTCTATCATATCCCCCCCTCAACCAGCTCTTCTCCAAGCTGAAAAGTCCTAACCTCTTTAGTCTTTCCTCATAGGGGAGCTGTTCCATTCCCTTTATCATTTTGGTCACCCTTCTATGTACCTTCTCCATCGCAATTATATCTTTTTTGAGATGCGGCGACCAGAATTGTACACAGTATTCAAGGTGCGGTCTCACCATGGAGCGATACAGAGGCATTATGATATTTTCCATTTTATTCACCATTCCCTTTCTAATAATTCCCAACATTCTGTTTGCTTTTTTGACTGCCACAGCACACTGAATCGACAATTTCAATGTGTTATCCACTATGATGTCTATTATTTATTTATTTATTTAATACATTTATATACCATTTCACCAAATGCTAGAGATGACCGAAGCGGTTTACAATATATTCAAAGAAAACTTAAAATAAAGTAATTTTATAGAAATAAAATAAAGTAAAATAAAACGTAAGTAAAGAAACAAAAAGCAAAAATTACATTAAACATCATGATCAATATCCAAAAGTAAAAATTTGCATAACTTTAACATTAAATTTATAAATTAAAACTAAAACAAAAGTGATTTGCAAAACTTGTCTAGATCTCTTTCTTGGGTAGTAGCACCTAATATGGAACCTAACATCGTGTAACTATAGCATGGGTTATTTTTCCCTATATGCATCATCTTGCACTTGTCCACATAAAATTTCATCTGCCATTTTGATGTCCAATAGTAACTAGCAATACTTACAATACTTAAAATAAAACATAAGTATTAGAAACCACTAATAAATATAGGGGCAGATTTTATAACCTGGGCGTGCGGCCTACATTTGTGCGCGCTACCCGGCGCTCACAAATCTATGCCTGATTTTATAACCTGCACACGCAGCCATGCACATGTTATAAAATCCGGGGTCGGTGCGCGCAAGTGGGTGCATATTTGTGCACCTTGCGTGCGCCGAGCCCTAGGGGAGCCCCGATGGCTTTCCCCGTTCCCTCTGCTCCCCCACCTTCCCCTCCCTTCCCCTATCTAACCCACCCCCCAGCCCTACCTAAATCCCCCCCCCCCCCCCACACCTTTATTTCAGGAGTTATGCCTGCCGGCACGCCATCCGGAGGCGCTGTGCCAGAGGACTCGGGTCTGCCCCCGGACCGTCGCCCCGGCCCCTGCCCTCTTCCCGTATGTCCCGGGGCTTGCAAGCGTTGCCAGGACATACGCTTGCAAGCCCCGGGACATACGCGCGTCCCGGGGCTTGCACGCGTTGCCGAACCTATGCAAAATAGGCTCGGCGCGCGCAGGAGCAGGTTTTCAGGGTTGCGTGCGTAAGTTACGCGCATAACCCTTTGAAAATCTGCCCCATAGTATAAGATCATAATAGTATGAGCACACTTATGAAGCCATCCAATAAAAGATCACAGCTGGAAAGGAATCCACTTAGATGTAAAAAAAAGTGACAAGTAGCTATATCTAACCTTAGTTATAGGTTCAGTGAGATGCCACATAATCTGCTTTGAAACAAGCACCAAATAAAATACAGATTGTGCTCAGAAAACAATACTGAGCTGTGCAGCAAGTTATCCAGGAAACTTTAGCCAGGATATTCAGCAGGAATTACCTGGAAAAGTCTGCTGCTGAATATATACAGCTAAAGTTACCCAGTAACTGTAGGTCAATGATCTACCATGACCAGACATGCCCAGCAATCCTTACCCAGGTAGCACTGAATATCAGCCCCCAAAATGACCCCTGCCCTGACTTACCCAGGTAATATTTAGCCAGTCAGTGAATGGGAATTTCAAATCTTGGGGTTTGTTCGGCTAACTCAAGTTAGTTGGGCAAACCTTTTTGAATATTAACCTCAATGTTTTCTTTCTGCATTGAATGATTAGAACACTGCAGTGTCAGCATATTATAAAGGTGGTATAAACTTTATTTTTTAAAGGTCCAGTAATGGTAGGGGATTGGTGTTAGGTAAATTAAATGATTTTTTTTTTGGAGGGGGGGGGTTTCCAGTAATTTTCTCCTGCTCTTTTGGACTTCCCACTGTCAGAATAGCTTAACCTGAGACCATGGCTCCATAAGACTTCATTTGTAGTTACCCATGGGGCTTCTCTCCACCACCCTGATTTTCAAACCTCTTAACCACACATCCTCCAGTGGCAGCCTTCAATTAGGGACTGCAGATTGTGAATCCCTCTGGATCTGTGCACTTGCAACCTGAGTCTGGCCACCAGGTATAACCATTGTGTGATGGCCAGGACTAATTGTGCAGCACCCCCTCCCCCCCAGCTATGAATGCTGCGAGGTCCACATTCATAGCCTCCCTGGCTTTGAATGTGGACCTCACAATGTCCCCAGCCCCAGCCCAAGGAACAGAAACTGGACTCTGGAATTGAACCCCGAAGTTCTGCATGGCAGCACATGGCATTGTCATGGGGCTGGCCCATATAAATGACTTTAATGAGTTCTCTCCTTTTATTTTGTTCCTTCCTCAGGGAGAAGAAGGACAGATTGGCCCTGTAGGACAGAATGGAGGCGAAGGACCAAAGGTCAGTGCAGTATTACGTACCTAGCATTGTTAGAGCTGGAAGGGCTTCCTTGTGGCTTTTCCAGTACCTGGCATAGTATGCAGAAGGAACATAGACTTTACTCACCACTGGTTACCTTCCAAGACTGGAAGAAACATGCATGTTTGTTCAACGGTTGTGTTTGCTGCTGTTTTATTCAGTCTTATATCAACTTGTGCTGTTTATTGTTTTTTGTTTGTTTGTTTGTTTTGCTTTGCTTTGTGTAGAGGTTAGAAGCCACTTTATGGTGTAACTACTCCATAATATATTTTAATGCATAAAAAGAATAATTGCATTTCTCTGTAGCAGAACTGAGTGGCTTAGTAGATTGGCGTAAAGATACAGAGCCCTTCACTTCTTCAGATCAGACCTGTAAAAAACGATGGTGCCGTTCCAGTATCCACTAAACAAGCACAATATCATTAAAACCATTGTTCCATAGCCAAAATCTCAAATTGCTACCCTCTGCTGCCAGGTTAAATTCCTCAAACTGATAGTAAGCATGTCTGAGAGTATCTTAAGGTCATTTGGTTGCCATGGCATCTCCCAACCCCCAGCCCAAATAGCTTGTGCACGAAATGACTGAATGGTATTTCCTTTTATGAATTCCAGGGCAGTCGGGGAGCAGATGGCCTTAAGGGAATAAGAGGACCCAGAGGAGACAAGGTAATCAGCTGCAGCCTTTGCAATTCATCCATCTGCTCACAGCCTGCCCTTTCTAGTTTTCAGATTGAATGAGTAATATATCATAATGAAATGAAATGAACAAGGAGGATCATCTGGCAAGCCAGCATGTGCAGAGGGTGCAAGGGATGTGAAAATTAGTTGGGTTTGGGCCTGTGGAAACTGTGCAGGGCACTACTGACTGAAAACACAGCTTCCATTTTGCATAGGAGTAACTCATTTCAGCTGACATTGCTTGGCTTTTTCTTTTGCAGACCTAGGAATGTGCTGGTCCTTTACATAGTAGCATAGCAAATGAGCACAGAAAAAAACCAAAATGGTTCATCCAGTCTGCCCAGCATGTTCAGGGTTGTAACTATCGCTCCGTGCAGTTACTCCTGTGCGTTCTCTTTAGGGTTGTAACTGCAGCTCCTTGCTGGTTACCCTCGTGATTTCTGATTAGGTTTGTAACTGCCGCTCAATGAAACTTATACCCTAGTCTATTTATCTCTATGCAGTCAAATCTTATAAACCTTGTCCTACTCTTAACATGTCTTAACTACAGCCTACATTATGCTCCTTAATTATTTTATTCTATGTTGTTGTTCCCAGTTATTTGTATCCAAGTTCGAATCATCCTGTTTCTTGTAAGACAACTCCTTGTCATGGTTATTGTTTTGAATGTAAACCGACTTGATTAGTAATTCTGTTACTGGAAAATCGGTATATAAAAATGCTAAATAAATAAATAGTCTTCTAAGGTTGTAACTACCGCTCTGTCCAGGTTTACCCCCCCATGCCTTCTGTGTAGAGTTGTAACTGCAGGTTACCTCCATCTGTTTTAGGGTTATATCAACCATTCCTTGCAGGCCACCCTTTTGTCTTTAATGGAAACATAATACTAAAATTTCATTGTGGTTTTGATTTTTCTTGCTAATAAAGGACCCTCTGTGTTTATCCCTTGCTTTCTTTAAATTCTGCTACAATCGTTGTCTCTACCACCGCCTCTGGGAGGCCATTCTGCGCATGCTGCGCTCTTTCCATGAAAAAGAAAATATTTTCTGATTATATTACTGAGTCTACCTCCTTGGAGCTTAAAGCTGTGATCTCTAGTTCTATAGCTTCCTTTTCATTGTAAAAGGTTCATTTGTGTGTTAATATCTTTCAGATATTTAAATTTCTTTTTCATATTCCCCGTTTCTCCTCCTCCTCTCTAAGGTAAACATGGCTAGGTACTGAAGTCTCGTCTCATATGACTTTGGTGCAGACCTCATAGACTATAACACAATTCATTACACTGTCATAATGTCTGTAGCTGCTTCAGAGGCTTGAAAGGGAACTCATTTCATGTGTCTAGAACTGGAAATTAAAAATAATAACCCTATTTGGAAGAAAATGGTTGGTGTTTGGGAGTCGATTACTTCCATCCTTCTATTTTTGAACTAAAGTTAACGGAAGCACTGGAGGTATATGTTCTCAGGAAGAATGCTGAGACTGTGGTGCTGGGGATGTAATGTTGGGGTTGGGTAAAACTGGTAGGAATCAGGAATAGTACAATGGGGTCATGCTTGAGGAAGAGTGGGGTCATGCTTGAGGAAGACTGGGACAAGGGCTGGATGTAGCAAAGGCACCTTCATATTTAACTACCAATGTATTAAGAACATAAGAAATTGCCATGCTGGGTCAGACCAAGGGTCCATTAAGCCCAGCATCCTGTTTCCAAAAGAGGCCAAACCAGGTCACAATAACCTGGCAAGTACCCAAACACCAAGAAGATCCCATGCTACTGATGCAATTAATAGCAGTGGCTATTAGCTAAGTAAATTTGATTAATAGCAGTTAATGGACTTCTCCTGCAAGAACTTATCTAAGCCTTTTTTGAACCCAGCTACACTAACTGTACTAACCACGTCCTCTGGCAACAAATTCCAGAGCTTAATTGTGCGTTGAGTGAAAAAGAATTTTCTCCAATTAGTCTTAAATGTGCTACTTGCTAATTTCATGGAATGCCCCCTGGTCCTTCTATTATCTGAAAGTGTAAATAACCGATTTCACATCTACTCGTTCAAGACCTCTCATGATCTTAAAAACCTCTATCATATCTCCCCTCAGCCGTCTCTTCTCCAAGATGAACAGTCCCAACTTCTTCAGCCTTTCCTCATAGGGGAGCTGTTCCATTCCCTTTATCATTTTGGTTGCCCTTCTCTGTTTATTGGTGTTTTCCTGCAAGTAAACTGAGAACCCAAAACATTTTACAAGAAATGCAAGGAGGGCTTGGGAGATGAAGGTAAAAGCATAGGCAGCACATGGTGGGACTGGGTTGAGAGGGTTTAGCAAAAGGTGAGTGCAAGGTTAATTGGAGCCTGGGAGAGTGAATGAGAGGTAGGATTTTGGCATAGGTGGGCTTTGAGAGTGATAAGGAGAAGCAGTTGGTTGGCATGCAAAGCTATAAGGAAATGGAATGGAGTTTGCTTATCAAGTTAAAAGCACCTGTTATTGTTAAAAAAAAAAATCTTGAACGCTGCCATATTAGGTCTCACCAATGATATATGCATAGGTATTATTACCATCTTTTATTTTTTTTATGACTGTTCTATTGTATGCCACCATGAATTGTGGATTGATTTGTGGGTTATACATGTAGAGATCCATATTCAAAAGCCATTTAAAGAGATGTAACGGTTATCCATCTAAATGACTTACCTGGCTATATTTAGCCCTTATCTGGTTACATTCTAGCCGGGTAACTAGTACCTGGCTAGAATTTAGCTGGATAAGATGGGGGCGTTTTGTGGGTGGGCAGTAGGTGTTCCGGGGAGGAGCGGAATTAGCTGGTTAAGTTAATCGGCAAACCTAACTGACATACTCTGGTCGGGCAGGGCTGTCCTAAAGTTAGCAAGTTAGATATAATTGGCTAAATTTAAGATAGCCGGGTATATTCAGCAGCACGACCACGCCGCTGATTATACTCTGCTAGTTAGAGACATATGTTTATGCAGCTAACTAGCCAAGCTGCACAGTGTTGAAAATGAACCTTGTTATAAATAAATAAAGAATGGTGCTAAAAATGATTTGGGGTTTACCTGGTATACAATGCAGCACAGAGATTCAGGTTCAGATCTCTGACCCATTGCGCTCAGTTGGTCCTGGGCATGCTGAAGAGGTGGTACACTTAGGTCTAGGAAGGATAGAAGGCTGCTGTCACTTTGGCAGTCCTTTCCAGCCAAAGAGTGGCACTGAGGGTGCATCTCAAAGGAGGTACCCCTCCATTTCTCAAGACCACAAGGGATTATAGAGTCACCCAGGTATATCATCTAAGAAGTGTGGGTGAAAAAGAGAAAAAAGTGTTTTATAAAAGTGAACTTTTCACAGGGTCGGATGGGTCAGCGAGGCCTTGTTGGATTGCCGGGACCTCCGGTAAGTTAATATAATGATGATCCAAACCTTGCAGAGACTACTGCTCACTGAGATTTATTGAAGATAATTGAGATTGCTTTGTAGTGGTGGTTGGAAATTATAATCTGTTCCCCCTAATTTATGTATATATACATATATATATATATATGTACATATATATATATATATATGTACATATATATATATATATATATATATATATATATATATATATGTACATATATATATATATATATATATATGTACATATATATATATAAGCTATCTGGCCTCACAAGCCTGGATAACTTAGAAATCTAACCATTTATATTCAAACATAGCCAGTTAGGATTTTAAGTTATCCGGCTACATGTTGTCATGTAACTTTAAGCAGGTATATTCAGCTGGACATTTATCCAGTTGGATATACGGAACAAGTTATCGTGCTATCTGTAGCCAGATAATTTCTCAACTAAATGGCCAACTGAATGTTGGCCTCAATCATAATCATCTATCACTCTATTTAAAAGTCAAAACAATCAAAGAAATAAAATAACAGATAAGGCAGGTTAAATAGCATAAAAACGCATTAAACATAGGGAAAAAAAGATATCCCTCACATGCTATTTACTGTTAGCTATCGTATGCACTCACCCCCATAGCTTAAGATGAAATAAAAATACATAAACCACCTCATTTGTTAAATTTATTATAATGAACTCTTTATTCATTTTTTTATATTACCCTAATACGTTTATCATCTTACCGTGATGGCAAAGAAGTTACCAATGCTCGACTCTTCAAATTTCATTGAGGCCATCTATTCATATCTTAGTTCATTCTTCAAAATATCTCAGGAAAGGCCTGTTGAAATATTTTTTTACCTACTTTCTAAGTTTTACGAAGGATGCTTCAGATTTTATAAAATTTGGAAGGGCATGCCACATAGTTGGTCCCTGTACATAAAATAAGTGCTCCCTCAATTCATCTAGCCTAATTTGTTTGAATGCTGGAATGCAAAGTAAGTTTTAAAAGTGTGGTTAATATCTGTGTTGCATTGAAGGTTTCTCAGAAGGGGTGATGATTTATTTCTTCTGTATTCTTTTTCTCTCTCACCCTCTTATTACAGGGCGGCCCAGGGGCTCCTGGGATACAAGGTCCAGAAGGAAAGCCTGGTACACAGGTTCCCATTGTCTACTCTATTTTAATCTCCTCATTGTTTTGCTTGCTGTTATGTTTCTGGTACTGTGGGACAGTTTACTGTCTGGGAGGGGTTGGTTCCTTTGTACCCCTCCTACCCCCAGCAACAGGTTTCAGGCACCTGCTATAGAATGCTGAGCTGTGGCAGGAGGAGAAAAAGCCAACATCCTCAGCCGAGCGCTAAGGATACAGTACCTTCATCATTCTAGATCATAGCAAATGCATCTGCCAATCTGGTGCCTTCATCACCATTTCTAATGGGCGAGGGAGCATTTTTTCACTTGGTCATAGGCGCCACATTGCCTGGCTATGGTTCTGCAGACATCACTAATATGGGCTAGGGAAGCACTGCAGAAGGGGGTGAGAATCACAAAGCATCTGGTGATGTTCACTGTAACCATTGCTGATTTTCTGCCAGGTCATCTACCTGAAATGTTCCCTGTACATACCCGGATCAGTCCAGACATTAGGTTATGTCCCCCGACCAGCAGCTGGAGTCAGAGCAAAAAATTGAAAGGACCGCCCCTATAGGCTGGAGCGCCCTCCATGTCCCTTCAGTATTTTTCTCTGACTTCAGCAGATGGCAGGGGGCACCTTCGGCTCCCCAGCATTTCTTCATAACTTTTTATCCCTTAGTTTGGTGTGGAGCAATTAAATTAAAAAAAAAAAAAAAAGTAGAAAGAAAGGTTTTTATTTCGGTGTGAGCTGGCTCTCCTAGGAGACTTGCAGGCAGCCCTGATAGGTTTTTCTCCCCTTTCTTTCTAACTGGCTGTTGCGGGTAAATGCTTTCTGATTTTCTTTATTTCAGCTAGTCTTAGGGTTAATGCTGGTGGCTCCAGCCTCTTACCCTTCAGCAGCACGCCCGGGAAGCCGTTTCCCTCGGGCTGTCTGGTCCAGAGAGGCACCATTCCTCTGCCCAGCGCATTTTCCTGTCAGCTGCTGTTTTCTTCGGGGGAGAGTTTTCGTTGCTTCCCCATGCCGCGCTTGCCGCGATGCTCAGCCTGCGGGGAGTCGGGCCGACTCTCCCGCGACGGCTTGTGTGCGGACTGCCTCTCGGAGGGGAGGGACCGTCCGCTTCAGGGAGTCCTCAGATTTCGCGCGCTCCGGCGCACCCGCCCTCAAGAAGGCAGGCCTCGGCTCGCTCCTCTGAAGAGACAGCGGCCATTTTGGTTTCAGAGCTCCCTGCTCCCTCGGCTCCCGTTTCGTCGGAGAGCCCCGGGTGGGCTCTGCTTCCTCCAATTTTGATGCCTTCGAGCCCTGCCCCTGTTGCCCCCATTGAGAACCAACCTATTGGGGATCCCCCAGTGCCCCCCCCCCCCCCGGGGTCCTTTTCGGCGCAGTTCATTTTACTCATGCATTCGGCTTATCTGGCAAGTCTCTCTCAAGACTCCTCAGCGCCTCCGCCGACAAAGATGTCCAGGCTACACAATATGGGGGAGGTACCCTTTCCCTCCCACAGTCCAGGTCCCCAGCCTCCCACGGGGTCTGACCCAGCAGGGGGATTGCAGCCTTCGGTCCCCTCAAGGACAGGCTTTCCAGTGAGCTCCCGACCACCTGCAGCCCCCGCACTCTCCCGGTTGTGAGGGGTCTCGCAACCACAAAATCCAGACCCTGTCCTGCCACAGCACCCGGACCCTGATGGCTCGGACCCTCTCCCACTGTTAGAAGGGGATGACCCTCGAGTCTTAAGACTTTTCCAGTGGGATGAGGTTGATCCTCTCATCCCGCAAGTGTTAGAAGAACTGGACATTGAGGCCCCTCAGGAACCTGCAGGCCCTAGCGTGACAGGAAGGAAGGGTGACCCCTCCTGGCAGGACTTAGACCTCCCGCAAAGACCGTTCCCTTTCATCACAGACTTCTCCAGTTGTTATCCAGGGAGTGGGAAGATCCTGATGGCACTCTTCGAGTCGGCAGGGCAATGGATAAACTTTATCCTCTGCCCAAAGAATCCTTGGATCTCCTCAAGGTGCCTAGCGTGGATTCTTTGGTATCGGCAGTCACTAAAAGGACAACAATCCCGGTCACCGGGGGCATGGCTCTGAAGGACACCCAGGACCGGAAGCTGGAAGTTTATTTGAAAATAATTCTTGAAGTCGCAGCCTTAGGGGTCAGGGCAGCAGTCTGCAGCTCCCTCATGCAGCGGGCTAGGCTTCGTTGGATGCAGCAATTGCTGGGGGCTCAAGAACTTCCCCCCGACGAAGCAAGTCAAGCAGATCACCTGGAAGCGGTTATGGCTTATGGGGCTGATACCCTCTATGACCTTCTTCATGTCCTGGCCAGGACTATGGTCTCAGCTGTCTCAGTGCGTCGCCTCCTGTGGCTGCGCAATTGGTCAGCGGACTCTTCGTCCAAAGCAAAATTGGGGTCATTACCTTTCAAGGGCAAATTGCTCTTTGGGGAAGAGCTAGAACAACTCATCCAGTCCCTGGGCGAGAATAAAATTCACAAACTACCTGAAGACAGACCCCGGGGCACACGGAACTTCGGCACCTCATGTTACCGATTCAAGGGTCAGCGTCGTTTTCGGCAGGCCAGAACAGGTCTCTACAAGATCGCAATACTGGGCTCATTCCTTTCGAGGTCGTAGGCAATCCAGGGACAGTCCCTCCCAAGGGACTAACAAATCCACACAATGAAAGCTTGCCGGCCCACTCCCCCCCTCCCAGGATTGGCAGGCGGCTGTCCCTCTTCTACGAGGAGTGGGCCAAGATCACCTCAGACCTGTGGGTCCTAGATATCATAAAGCAAGGCTACGCGTTAGAGTTTGCTCGGCAGCCAAGAGACCGTTTTATCTTTTCCCCTTGTAGACAGAGGGAAAAGCAGGATGCGGTGCAGGGCACTCTGACCAGGCTCCTTGACTTGGGGGCCATTGTTCCAGTACCATTGGTGGAACGAGGCTTAGGCCACTACTCCATTTACTTCATGGTACCCAAAAAGGAAGGAGACTTCCGCCTTATCCTCGACCTCAAGATAGTCAACAAAGCTCTCAAGGTCTCACATTTCCAGATGGAAACCTTGCGCACAATAATCGCTGCGGTCCACGAAGAAGAAGTTTTAGCTTCCCTAGATTTAAAGGAGGCTTATCTGCACATTCCGATTCGCCGCTCACATCAGTGCTTCCTTCGCTTCAAGATCTTGGGACAGCATTTCCAGTTTCAAGCCCTCCCGTTTAGACTAGCGACAGCTCCCCGGACTTTCACCAAGGTGATGGTGGTTGTTGCCGCGGCTCTACGGAAAGAAGGTATCTTGGTTCATCCCTGTCTGGATGACTGGCTGATCCGTGCAAAGTACCGACATCTATGTCAGGAGGCGGTACAGCGGGTGCTTCAGCTCTTGTGCTCCCTCGGTTGGGTTATCAACCTCCGCAAGAGTCATCTGGATCCTTCCCAAACGATCGATTTTCTAGGAGCACACTTCAACACCAAGCAGGGAAAGGTGTTCCTCCATTGGGACCGGGCGTCATCTCTACTTGCCCAACTGCGCCTGTTCGTGTCATTAGCGCCGCCCACCACATGGGATTACCTTCAACTGATAGGCTTCATGGCGTCCACCATAGACTTGGTGCCGTGGGCATTCGCCCATATGCGACCGCTTCAGCAGGCATTGCTCTCGCGCTGGAAGCCGGTGTCGTGGGAGTTTCAGACTCTTCTCCTGTTGCCGATGGCCACCAGACTCAGCCTGCAATGGTGGTTCAACTGGGACCACCTCTTGAAGGGCATGGATTTGACCACCCCACAGTGGATAATAGTCACCATGGATGCAAGCCTCTCCGGATGGGGAGCGGTCTGCAAATCCCAATCGACGCAAGGATTTTGGTCACCTGTTCAGGCGACCTGGCCTATCAATCGCCTGGAGACCAGGGCTGCTAGACTGGCACTCATCCATTTTCTTCCCTTACTACAGGGGCGTGCAGTACGGATTCTCTCCGACAATGCGACGATGGTGTCTTACATAAATTGTCAAGGCGGCACCAGAAGTCATCACGTCTCCCAGGAGACCAACAAGTTGATGTTATGGGCGGAAGCCCACCTCTCTCAGCTGGCAGCCTCTCACATCGCAGGCGAAGACAATGTCCAAGTGGATTTCCTCAGTTGACAGCGCCTAGATCCAGGAGAGTGGGAACTTTCCGACGAGGCAATGCGACTCCTGATTCGTCGATGGGGTTCTCCCCACCTGGATCTCATGGCCATGCAACGGAATGCGAAGGCGGCACGTTTCTATAGCCGCCGAAGAGAACACGGCTCCGAGGGCATAGATGCCTTGGTGCTCCCATGGCCTCAGCATCTTCTCCTGTATGTGTTTCCACCTTGGCCCTTGGTGGGGAAAGGTACTCCGCTGCATAGAGCTACACCGTGGTCCAGTAATCCTGGTGGCCCTGGAATGGGTGCGCAGGCCATGGTTCGCAGATCTGATCAACCTTGCAGTGGACGGGCCTCTCAGACTGGGACATCTGCTGAACCTTCTCAGGCAAGGTCCAGTATTTTTCGACCAGGTAAGTCGCTTCTGTCTTGCGGCCTGGCTTTTGAACGGCACCGGTTAAGGTGACACGGATATCCGGATGGAGTCATCTCCACCCTCTTGCGGGCTCGTAAATCTTCCACGTCCATTGCCTATACAAGGGTTTGGAAGGTGTTCGAATCCTGGTGCCTTCCCCTCCGGATGCCTCCCTGTAATGCATCCATCGCACATATTCTGGCTTTTCTCCAGCAAGGTTTGGATAAGGGTCTGGCCTACAACTCTTTGAAGGTCCAGGTAGCGGCTCTCGGAGCCCTGGTGCCTCACTCTCAGGGTCTCCGTCTCTCTATGCATCCCGATATTGTGTGCTTTTTACAAGGCGTGAAGCATCTCCAAACTCCTCTTCATTCGGCCTGTCCATCCTGGAACCTGAATTTGGTCCTTAGGGTCATGGTGGGCCCACCGTTTGAACCCCTTAGCTCAGCCACAATCAAGGATCTGACTCTGAAGACTGTGTTTTTAGTAGCCATCGCCTCCGCACACCATGTTTCAGAGTTACAGGCCTTGTCCTGTAGGGAACCTTCTCTGCACTTCATGCCTTCTGGGGTCTCTTTGCGCACAGTACCCGCTTTCTTACCCAAAGTGGTCTCAGCTTTCCATCTCAATCAATCAGTAGAGCTTCCATTGTTTCCGTCGGATTCTTCTCTGGAACTCAGACGTCTTGATGTTAAGCGAGTTTTGCAACGTTATCTTGAGGTGACTAATCCTTTTCGGCTTACCAATCATCTTTTTGTACTTTGGAGCGGTCCCCGGAAGGGACTCCAGGCTTCCAAAACCACCATTGCCAGATGGCTAAAGGACGCTATTGCCTCGGCCTATGTTGGCACTGGGCGAACTCCTCCGGAAGGTATTAAAGCTCATTCTCTATGCGCGCAGGCGACTTCGTGGGTAGAGAGTTCTTCCGTTTCAGCACAGGAGATCTGCAGAGCAGCCACCTGGAAGTCTCTGCACACTTTTGTGCGTCATTATCGTCTTCATATTCCATCTTCAAATTTCGGATCATTTGGGGCGCGAGTTCTGCAAGCTGGGCTGTCCGGGCCCACCCTACTTAGGGAAGCTTTGGTACATCCCAATGTCTGGACTGATCCGGGTTCGTACAGGGAAAAGAAAATTATTCCTTACTTGCTAATTTTCATTCCTGTAGTACCACGGATCAGTCCAGATGCCCTCCCTTTTCTTTGGAACCGTGCCTAGCTCTTTCGCCGTGACTCTCCTTAGTCTGTTCGTCAGTTCTCTTTGCAAGTTCTCTACAGAGTTTTCTTCCAGTGTTCAAGGATAAATTTGTGATTTGTTTACTGTTCATAAGTAAGTTGCTCCATACCACGGGTTTCTGGCTCTGATATACTATATACTGAAGGGACATAGAGGGTGCTCCAGCCTATAGGGGCGGTCCTTTCAATTTTTTGCTCTGACTCCATCTGCTGGTCGGGAGACATAACCCAATGTCTGGACTGATCCGTGGTACTACAGGAACGAAAATTAGCAGGTAAGGAATAATTTTCTTTTTTGGACTGCAGCAAATTTCTTCTTTTTCATCACTGAAACCGGAGTGGAAGGTGGAGGTGGCTTCTGCAACTTCAGGAAGGGAGAAAGAAACACAGGAAAAATTGTATTGACAGAAAGTTGTACAGAAAACTCTGTGATATTTTGTTTTTCCAAAAGTGCTAAATTAAAAGTGATCCCCCACATCCCACTATAATTTTAAGACTGAATACAGAGGGGAATCACATGAGAAAATGAATTAAATAAAATAGATGCTGCAAGTACATATTCTTTAATCCAGGCAGGAAAACTAGATTCTAAGAACATAAGAAATTGCCATGCTGGGTCAGACCAAGGGTCCATCAAGCCCAACATCCTGTTTCCAACAGAGGCCAAACCGGGTTACAAGAACCTGGCAAGTACCCAAACATTAAGAAGATCCCATGTTACTGATGCTAGTAATAGCAGAGGCCATTCCCTAAGTCAGCTTGATTAATAGCAGTTAATGTACTTCTCCTCCAAGAACTTATCCAAACCTTTTTTAAACCCAGCTACACTAACTGCACTAACCACATCCTCTGGCAACAAATTCCAGAGCTTAACTGTGCGTTGAGTGAAAAAGAATTTTCCCCGATTAGCCTTAAATGTGCTACTTGCTAACTTATCCCAGATGTCTCTGTCCAGAATTTCAGGTTTTCACCTTTCACATTTACTTTGTCACTACCTCTTATTTTATTTTGACCCACTATCCTGGACATTAGTATATATATTCAGAAGATTTCCCACCCCACCCCCCTTTTCAAAGCGAAAACACCAGGGATTCTTGAAAGAAAACAACTTAACTTTACTGAATTGTGTGGAATAAACCCAAATGAAATAATAGCAACAGTGCTCTGCTTTCATATGTACAGAGATTTAAATAAATGAATTAAATAACTAATATAGTATCTGTTAAAAAATATATACAGTGTGTGTATATATATATATATATATATATATATATATATATATATAATATATATATATATAATATAGAAAACTCAGATTTTAAATAACAGAAGTCAAAATCCCATTTGGAAGAAACAAAACCCCATACTGGAAAAATTAACTATTGGAGCTCTTGTTCAGTGGTGCACTTAATAGATGGTTTATGTTGTTTTAATTGATATTAACAGTTCTCCAGTCTATAGTGAAAACTGGCTTATGGGCTTCAGGTCAGCATAGGATGGGGGAGGCTATGGTGGAGGGCGCCCCCTCCTTCACCCGAGATGCAGGATGGAGAGTCTATTACCAGCCCACCTCTCCTAGCTTCTTACCTGAACTGGCATGTCCCCATTCCACAGCAACAACTTGAAAAAATAAATACAGCATTGGTCTGTAGCTGCCCTCATGCTAAAGGCCTTGCAGGGGCCTTCCCCTCCCTCCCCCCCTTTCCCGGGCTTCCTGTGCAAGGGCTTGGCTGTGCAAACAGCGGCTGCAGGCCCTACGCTAATACATTTTTTAAAGTTGCAGCTGCTGCAGAATAGGCACACAGCCACTTTAGGTAAGCGACTGGGAGGCAGGCCCGGATCAAGGCATATAACATTAACAGCAGCACTCCGGAATTTGGCAACGGAAGCAGTTGCCTCTGTTGCCTTCGCCTAAATCCTGGCCTGACAGGTTGTACTTGTTCAAGTAATCTGTGCCTTCCTCACAGGAACTCTTACTGTTTAAACTCACAGTTCTGTAATTTACATTAATCCTTGTGTTGGCTGAGTCACTCAATCCACTGGCAATTTAACTCACTGGGGAGTCAAACCTGGCTGGACTCTGTTTCATACATTTCCCTTTCTTCTGTTCTATACCATCATTCTCTCTCTCTCTCTCTCTCTCTCTCTCTCTTTTATTTCCCTCCTGATTAGAGGCCAAGCTTGTTCTAAATATTAGTCACCATTCCGAGAGGATAAAAGACTCTGTGCTGATTGACTCTCATACTGTCTTGCTTTTGAATACCTTTTTTAGCACGGCTTTCTCTTATAGTCCATAGCTATCGCCTTTAAAGTGACTGTAAATAGGAACATGCTGATTTTCAAAGTCCAGTGTCCTTAACTTTTGGATTCTTAACGCCAAGGGAAAAACAGCATATCCAGGCAGATGTAGGGCTATGAAAGAATCTGGCAAAAACTTCGACAGTTTTCTGCAAGAAATATTGAATCAGCAGTTAGAATAGCGAAAATGATAATTTTATCATAATGTTACATTTTATTTCTGATTTGCATTTTACTTTTGAAAATAAATGTTCCCTGTACGTACCCGGATCAGTCCAGACAGTGGGTTATGTCCCCCTTCCAGCAGGAGGAGTCAGAGCAAAACTCGAAGGCTGGCCTCTTATAAGCTGGAGCGCCCTCTCTGTCCCTTCAGTATTAGAGATGTGCAATCATTTATCACGTGGGTCGGGGGCCCCGAACCCCGAAAAGGATTTTTCCCAACCTTCGGGGAAAATCCGTTTTTCGGGTTTGTACGGGGAGAGGGGCACATTTTTTTTAAAATTAAAAACCACCCCAAGCATTAAGATTAACTATAATACAACCCCCCCCCCCCATCCCGATCCCTCCCCAAGACTTACTAACATCCCTGGTGGTTCAGCGGGGTCCTGGGAGCCATTTGTCCCTCCGTGCCCTGCGTGCCAGCCTCGCTCAAAATGGTACCGATAGCCTCTGAACTACTATGTCACAGGGGCTACCGGTGCCATTGGTCAGCCCCTGTCACATGGCTATAGGCGCCATTGGTCGGTTGCTCCTACCATGTGACAGGGGCTGACCAATGGCACTGGTAGCCCTTGTGACATAGTATGGGCAAAGGCTATCGACGCCATTTTGATTACTGGCAGCCGACGGCCTGAGGGCAGGAGATCGCTCTAGGACCCCTGCTGGACCCCCAGGGACTTTTGGCCAGCTTGGGGGGGCCTCCTGACCCCCCCAAGACTTGCCAAAAGTCCCTGGGGGTCCAGCAGGGGTCCCAGAGCGATTTTGTTGTCGGCTGCCAGTAATCAAAATGGCGCCGATAGCCTTTGCCCATACTATGTCACAGGGGCTACCGGCGCCATTGTCAGCCCCTGTCACATGGTAGGAGCACAAGATGGCGCCGATGGCCATGTGACAGGGGCTGATCAATGATGCCAGTAGCCCCTGTGATATAGTAGTTCAGAGGCTATTGGCACCATTTTGAGTGAGGCTGTCATGCCGGGCACGGAGGGACAAATGGCTCACGGAACCCTGCTGGACCACCAGGGATGTTAATAAGTCTTGGGGAGGGATTGTATGTAATGTATTAAAATGAATTTAAATGCTTGGGGTGGGGTTTTTTTAGCTTCATTTCCCCGTGTCATTTTTTGGGCCGGTTTCAGTTTTCCGTGTTTAGGTTTTTTTTGGTTTTCAAAAAAACTAAATGAGAAAAACCGAACTTTACCACGAAGTGTCCGAGTCAAAAAATGACTCGGTAGAAAAGAACGAAGCACATCTCTATTCATTATTTCTCTGACTCCAGCAGGTGAAAGGCAGCAGTCCCTTTGGTCCTCCATCTAGCTTACAAAGGGGAACTTTTCTTTTTTCCTTCTTATTTCTCTTGAAGTATTTCTGTTTTTGGATCGATCTCTTTAATTAAAAAAAAAAAAAAATAGAGAACTTTATAACAAATTTTACTCTCAGCAAATTCTCAGTGGTTCTTTTCTTTTTGGGGATAAGTGCTGTTCCTTTTTATTACTTTCAGGTCCAGCTTTTTTCTTCTGGAGGGAGTTCAGGGGTGCACGCTGGTGGTCCAGCCTCTCCCCTGCCTCAACAACATAGTGCCCTGCCCTGAGAGGTCGTTGCCTCGGGGCAGTGTTTCCAGAGAAGCGTTATTCCTCTGGTTTCTCAGGCTTCTAAGCCTTGTCGTTGCTCTGCTAGCGGACGCCTGCTTCCCGCTACAGTCAGCCTGCAACAGCCATGCCGTGCCCGTCTCATTGCTGCGCCTGTGGTGAGCCGGGTTCACGACTCTCCAGGGAGGGTATTTGCGTGAGATGTCTCCCCGGCGGGGAGGGTTTCTCACGAGCGGCTGGGCGGCTTCATTCGCTATGAATAAGCTCTACCCTCTACCTGAAGAGTACCTGGAGCTCCTGAGGGTCCCTAAAGTGGACGCGTCTGTGTCGGCGGTTACAAAATGCACCACAATTCCAGTTACTGGCGGAACGGCCCTAAAGGATCTGCAGGACCGTAAATTGGAAGTCTACTTCAAACAGATTTTTGAGGTGTCTGCTCTGGGGGTCCGGGCTGCCATCTGCAGCTCTCTCATGCAGCGTGCAGGGCTTCATTGGCTACAGCAACTGCTCAGTGCCCAGGATTTGCCGCACGAGGAAGCTCAACAGGCTGAGCGCCTGGAAGCAGTCATGGCGTATGGGGCGGATGCTCTTTATGACCTCCTTTGAGTCCTTGTCAGGTCCATGGTTTCAGTGGTCTCAGCCAGGCAGCTCCTTTGGCTTCGCAACTGGTTGGCGGATTCATCTTCCAAGGCACAATTGGGATCGCTTCCTTTTAAAGGAAAATTGCTTTCCAGCAAGGACTTGGAACAGTTCATCAAGTCACTCCGGGAGAACAAAGTCCATAAGCTGCCAGAAGATCGGTCAAGGACCTTTTGGGCCTTCAGCTCTTCTAGATCTCACTTCCGTGGGCAACGACGGTTTCGTTAGACCAGGCCTCCAGCACAAAGGCCACCTTCCTCACGCTCTCAGTCCTGGTCTCATCCCTTTCGTGCCCGGAGAGCAGTTCAAGACAACCTCCCCCACGGGGCTTCTGCCAAGTCTTCCCAATGAAGGCTTGCTGACCCACTCTTCCATTCCCAGGATAGGCGGCCGCCTGTCTTTCTTCTATGAGGAGTGGGTCAAGATCACCTCAGATCAATGGGTCTTAGACATTCTACGACACGGCTATGCTTTGGAGTTTGCTCGACCCCTAAGGGACAGGTTCCTCTTCTCCCCCTGCGGAAGCCTTCAGAAGCAGGCCATGGTCCAACAAATGCTCGACCACCTCTTGGCCCTCGGGGCCATCCTCCCGGTGCCACCGAGGGAACAAGGATTAGGTCATTATTCTGTCTACTTCATGGTTCCCAAGAAAGAAGGCTCCTTTCGTCCCATCCTGGACCTCAAACTGGTCAACCATGCTCTTAAGGTGCCTCACTTTTGTATGGAGACCTTACGGTCAGTCGTGGTGGTGGTACACCGCGGGGAGTTCCTGGCCTCCTTGGACCTGATGGAGTGTATCTCCACATCCCCATCTTGAAAGCACATCAACGCTTCCTGCGTTTCAAGGTCCTCGGCCAGCATTTGCAGTTCCAGGCCTTACCGTTCGGGTTGGCGATGGCTCCCCACACCTTCACCAAGATCATGGTAGTGGTGGCAGCTGCTCTATGCCAGGAAGGAATCTTAGTCCATCCCTACCTGGATAACTGGCTTATTCGGGCGAAGTCAAAAGAACTGTGTTTTCAAGCATTGGAATGAGTCTTGCACTTTCTCCGCCCCCTCACTGGGTCATAAATTTCCCCAAAAGCAACCTTACTCCTTCTCAGACCTAGACTTCTTAGAAGCACGCTTCGATACCGATGCCGGGAAAGTCTTCGTGCGCCAGGATCGGGCTCAGTCTCTTGTAATGCAGGTCCAGCACTTCCGGAGGATCCAACTTCCCACGGTGTGGGATTACCTCCAAGTCCTAGGCACTATGGCTTCTACTATAGATTTAGTGCCGTGGGCTTTTGCGCATATATGCCCCCTACAGAGGGTGTTACTTTCCCGCTGGAAGCCGGTATTTCAGGATTTTCAAGCCCTACTTCCACTGCCCGACATAGCCAGCCGCAGCCTGGGCTGGTGGCTCAGCCTCGACCACTTGCTGAAGGGAGTGGATCTGGAGGTCCCACAGTGGGTGATCGTCATAACAGATGCGAGTCTCTTCGGTTGGGGAGCAGTGTGCCGGCGGCAGTTGGCTCCAGGACTTTGGACGTCACTCTGGGCCTCATGGCCGATCAACCGGCTGGAGACCAGAGCAATCCGTCTCGCCCTGCAGCGATTCCTCCCTTTGGTTCATCATCAAGCGGTGTGGATCCTCTCTGAAAATGCAACCACAGTGGCATACATCAATTGCCAAGGAGGGACGAGGAGCCAACATGTCACGTGGGAAGGGGACAAGCTGATGGCGTGGGCGGAGCTGCACCTTTCTCGCCTCGCCGCATCCCACATAGCCGGGGTCGACAACATTCAGGCAGACTTCCTAAGCCAACAATGCATAGATTCAGGGGAGTGGGAGCTCTCCGAGGAAGCAGTGTCACTCCTCTTCAACAGCTGGGGAGCCCCACACCTGGACTTGATGGCGAAGGTTCCCCGCTTCTTCAGCCACCGATGAGAACACAGAGGGTATGGATGCTCTTGTCCTTCCCTAGCCGCAAAATCTCCTCCTCTATGTATTCTCGCCATGGCCCCTGGTGGGCAAGGTGCTTCGCAGAATTGAGCTTCATCAGGGGCCTGTCATTCTGCTGGCCCCAGAATGGCCTCAAAGACCATGATTTGCAGACCTAGTCAACCTAGCTGTCGACAGTCCTCTCCGCTTCGGACATCTCCCGAACCTTCTGCGCCAAGGGCCAGTATTTTTAGACCGGGCAGATTGCTTCTGAATTGCGGCATGACTTTTGAACGGCAGAAGTTGAGGAGACGTGGCTATCCAGAAGCAGTCATCTCCATGCTCCTCAAGGCATGAAAGACTTCCACCTCCTTTTCCTATGTCCGGATCTGGAAAGTGTTTGAAGCTTGGTGCGCTTCCGTGGACATCTCTCCGTGCCGGACTTCCATTGCAAATGTTTTGTCTTTCCTACAGCATGGCCTGGACAAGGGCTTGGCATACAATTCCCTGCGGGTTCAGGTTGCAGCACTTGGGGTTCTGGTTCGTCATCAGGAGGCAGCTTCTCTTTCTGCTCATCCGGATATCGTCCGATTCTTGAAAGGAGTAAAGCATGTCAGGCCACCGATTCACCTCCTCTGTCCTTCATGGAGTCTCAACTTGGTCCTTCGAGTGCTCACCGGCCTGCCATTTGAGCCTTTGCAGAGCGCATCTCTCAAGGAGCTCACCCTCAAGGTAGCCTTCCTTGTGTCCATTTGTTCTGCGCGCCGTCAGAGTTGCAGGCTGTATCCTGCAGAGAACTTTTTCTCCGTTTTACGGACTCCGGGGTATCCCTGTCCACAGTGCCCTCCTTCTTGCCTAAGGTGGTTTCGCCTTTTCATCTGAATCAGTCGGTGGAACTTCCTTCCTTCGCCGCCGAGGATCGGCTGGAACTTCGGAGACTGGATGTCAAGCGGCTTCTTTTTCATTATCTGGAGGTCACCAATGAGTTTCGCTTATCGGACCACCTGTTTGTTCTCTGGAGCGGTCCCAGGCGCGGCCACCAGGCGTCCAAAACCACGATTGTGCGCTGGTTGAAGGATGCCATTGCCTCAGCATATATTGGTGTCAGCCGTCGCACTCCGGACGGCATCAAGGCTCATTCGCTCCGTGCTCAAGCAACCTCCTGGACTGAGAGTCGATCTGTCTCGCTGCAGGAGATATGTAGAGCTGCTACATGGAAATCGTTGCATACCTTTGCATAACTTGAATCTGCAACCTCCTGGGTTTGGCTCCTTTGGCGACCAGGTCCTTCGAGCCGGGCTATCCGGGGCCCACCCTACGTAGGAAAGCTTTGGTACTTCCCACTGTCTGGACTGATCCGGGTACGTACAGGGAAAAGAAAATTATTCCTTACCTGCTAATTTTTGTTCCTGTAGTACCACGGATCAGTCCAGATTCCCACCCTCAAACTCATAGGTTTGGGATAGTGGCCCTCCTTGCCAGCATCTGCTTTCCTATCTGCTTTCTGATGTTATTACTGTTCTTACCAGTTGGTTCATGTTGCAAGTTTTTGCCTGTTGGCATGTTTCTTCCAAAATTTTGATCTGGTTCATACGTTGAGTATTTTATACTGATTCCTTGATCCATCCAAACGTTTTTCTCTTGCTTTGATATTCTTAATACTGAAGGGACAGAGAGGGCGCTCCAGCTTATAAGAAGCCAGCCTTCGAGTTTTGCTCTGACTCCATCTGCTGGAAGGGGGACACAACCCACTGTCTGGACTGATCCGTGGTACTACAGGAACGAAAATTAGCAGGTAAGGAATAATTTTCTTATGCTGCTATGCAAAACTATGCACATATTCTTTTTTTTATTCATACATATAAAAAAATAAATACAGTATTGGTAATAATAGCTTTTAAAACAATCAGTGTGCACTCAAATGTTCACACCTTTTTAGTCTGACATATACAATTCATGTACTATATATATATATATAACTTGGAGATAAGTGGAAAAAAGGATAGAACTGAGAAACTGTCTGCTTGGCATTTTGAAGATTGTGCTAGTGATGTGCAGTCATTTAAAACTGAAAACATGGAGAACATTTCATTTAATGTTTTTTCCAATCCAAAATGATACAAAGAAACCTAAAATATTTGTATAGTTTTTGTTCTGCATGCGCTAAAACACATTAAACAAAAAAAAGTAAAAAAAAAAAAACCACAAAAAGGACAGTTTTTTTTTCCTATGCATACCTAGATTGTGGGCACATGTTTACAGAAATCCATTAATTCTGCAATAATGCATGAAAAGATCATGGACAGTTTGCATAAAATATATCTCTAAAATAAAGCCGCATCTATTTCCTGCACCCAGTTTTCTCTCCTTTTAAAAACTAATATAGATTCCCAGAAAAAATATGGATAGTAATTGCTGTTCCCTGAGAGTAGTGTAACAAGAACTGAGATGTTTCCAAACATTTGGCACTTAGGAGCCCTCAAGAACTGAGATAGGATGAGAAGATCCTTCAGAAATACAGCTGCACTCAATTCAGATCTGCTCTTGAGACATACACTGCAGAAGATAATCCATGTCAGTTGGTCCTCATTGTTGCTCTGTTCTGTCTTGTAGGGTGCAGCTGGTACCATAGGGAGCTCAGGTGGTAAAGGACTAATAGTGAGTAGAAATGTATATGTTCTAGATATTTTTTCTTGTTTCTTTCATTCCCTACCCCGTTTGTGTTGGAACCAAAGATTTACAAATATCAAATGCATTTACACTTTGCTGATGTCTTAAAAATACATTCTGCATTGGGAACAGAATGAAATCTTTCGGAAGCTTATACAACAAGTAAAAACATTTCCTCTTTTTATCATATACCTTTATTTTGACTATTTGTAGCTTCCCTGTAAATCTTCTCTTCTCTTAATAGCAACTGTATTGATGACAGTATGTAACAGTTGGCAATGCATCACACATGTTGCATCAGTCAACTTCAGATACCAGCATATAAGGTGCTGGGGGAAGGGAATCCCTGCCAACCTGGCAAAAGCTAGGTCAACCACTAAAAGGAAATTAATTTTAAAATGCCAAACTGTTGGGTGTCCTTCCATTCACCACCACCTTCCTTTGTTGCAAGTGGAGAAAAACCCTCCCTTCTTGTGAAAAAAGGTGTCCCACCTCAACATAACTTGTTCATTGTTTCTTTTCATGTTTATGTTTGTAGGGTTTTGGCGGCATCCGGGGTGAGGCAGGCCAGGATGGACCTCCTGGCCCTATGGTGAGAAAACAGTTACCAGCTTCTTTTGAGTCCAGTTGTTTTGGCACTGATGGCTTAGAGCAGAGGTTCTCAACCCAGTCCAGGACACTCCAGGTTTCCAGGATATCTACAATGAATATACATGAGATAGATTTGCATACAAGGTGTTGATATCTTAAAAACCTGACTGGCTAGGTTTTTCCCAAGGACTTGCTTAGAACATGAAATGGGAAATTAGAAAGGAGCAGAGCTCTCTTCTAATTTCTCTCCCCATGTTTATAGCAATGGGAGGCAGGTGGGTGCTGATGCTGAAAATGAATAGAATTTGTAGTGTACAGTTTCAGGAAGCAAAATTCTGCAGCTCTTACTTCAGTGTTTTACATTGTTAGTGATAGTGAAGTCAAACAACAACACAGTAATTACAGTAGAATTCTTTTTTGGTTATTAACTTATAGTTATAGTGATGATTACATACAGTATGGTCACAGAGAGTACAGTGAAGGGGGCAATAAAGGTTGCTCTCATAGTCTGCACCAAGTGTGTTAGATGTAAATTGTAAATCATGGTGATATATAGATCATAGATTTCTCTACTACTACTCGATACTCTTGCAATGCCAAATGA
Source organism: Rhinatrema bivittatum (assembly GCF_901001135.1). Lineage (NCBI taxonomy): Eukaryota > Metazoa > Chordata > Amphibia > Gymnophiona > Rhinatrematidae > Rhinatrema > Rhinatrema bivittatum. The sequence continues at coordinate 130,554,047 of NC_042622.1, read as the reverse complement.
CATTGGCTACTAGAGGAGCTTCTTACCCAATTTCTCTTCGGCCTGTGCAGTGGTCAAGTGGCTCATGTTTCACTTCCTCACAAGTGCAAATAGGAAAAGCTGCGTTTGAAAAGACTTGAAGTACAACAGTAAAAATGGTGCATTTGAGGCATTTGATACAGATGTGGTTGTTTTTCATTGAAATTCCACTACATATAATTGAGAAACCTCACAGTTAAAGGGGCAGTAAGCGACTTCGCAGAATGGCTCCAGCTTCAGCAGCAGGGCTTGAAAGTTGATAGCTCTGCAAGTTGTCCAGCTTGAAGAACAGTCTTAAGTGCTTCTGAGGCTATGGCGTTCACAGAGGAGGCAGCCTGCATTTCAGTCTAGGACTCTTTCCTGAGAGCATAGAACTTAATAGCAGCTCCTATGGTAAGGATATTTTAACAAGCTGTCCTTTGCCACTGTACTTTAACATCATCATGACAGACAAGGGAAAATCCTGCTCCAGGAGCCATTGGTGCTTCAGACATGCTCTTGGTTCTGTGAGGATGGAACCAGGCCCAGATCTGAGTTGCATATGTCCATAGGCAATGGAGGAAAGTTGTCCCGCCTATGGGGATGATCATCCCCCAATTGCCCCAATCCTCCCCTCTCAGAGCGTTGCCCCCTCACCTCCAAGTCACAGTGTGCCATTTGATCTCTCTAGTAATGCCACACCCACAACAGCAGCAATTGGAGAAAGAAAGTTCAGTGTGGGGCTTCCTGCAGCTGTACCCCACTGACAGACCCTGCAGCCCATCACCCCTTGCATAGGTTTTCATCTTAACAGGAAGGTGGCAGGACACTGCAGGGCCTGTCAGCATTGTGACACCTTAGGGGGGGGGGAGGTCCCATGCTAAATTTTCTGTATCCCAGGACAAGCAGGATGCTAGTCCTCACATGTGGGTGACATCATTGATGGAGCCCTATGCGGGAAAACTTTCTGTCAAAGTTTCTAGAAACTTTTGACTGGCCCTGTGAGGCCACTGAGCATGCCCAGCATGCCATGATATTCTCTGCCACAGGGGTCTCTCTTCAGTCTTCGTTTTTCCGCGCTGCTGTAAGCATCGCGGAGCAAGGAGCCTTGTGAGTTTTTCTCACAGTGTTTACTGACTAAAAAGCCATTTATTTCTCAATCTTTTTCTCCCACAAGGGATCTCGCTCAGATTTCCACCAGCTGGTGAGTAATCATAGTCTCGTTTTACTCCCTGAGTAAAAACTTTTTTCTCATAATTGTTTCCCTCATTTCATTGACGGCTGTCGATTGAAAATGGCTTCCGGGTTTAAAAAATGTCCTATCTGTAATCGGACAATGTCCATTACAGATCCACACCTCGAGTGTGTTCTTTGTTTGGGGGACAAACATGATGTCTCAACCTGCCCTAAATATGCAGAGATGACTCCCAAAGGAAGAAAACTTCGCCAAGAGAAGATGGAACATCTTTTTCACCTACAGCTTCTGCCTTCTCCTTCAACATCAACAAAATCATCTCCGGCCGGAGTTTCAAAACGAATAATATTGAAAAAACATCGTCTGGAGGGGTCTGGAGATCATCCATCGCCATCGACATTGACGGCATCAACAAGGTCAGTAGTCGAACACCGACCAAAACACCATCATAGACATCGGCACACATCGACTTCAGCGGTGCTTCTCTCCACAGAGGAACTGACCGCTAAGCGGCTAAAACTTCAGGAAACACTGCTACCCTTGGCGCCGGGGCCTTCACCTTGCAAAGAAGCACCAGTAGTCGAACCTCCACAGGGCTCTGTGGAAGGGATATCGATGCCTCCACCGCCACTGCGTTCAGCTGCTCTGCCTGCACCAGCTGTTCCACAGGAATTGTCAGATTTTATCCGGCAAGCGGTGCTCCAGGCCCTTAAGCAGCAGATGCCTATTCCGGCGCCTTCGCCAATGCCGGTGTCTTCACTGATGCCGGTTCTCGAACCAATGCCGGTACTATTACCGATGCCGGTGATTGCACCGAAGCTGGTGATTGCACCGATGCCGACGACTCCATCGATGCCAGTGCCTACACCGATGCTGGCCAAAGTGACATCGGCACGACCATCGATGACACCGACGCCATCTTCGATTCCGGCCCCGATACCATTGATGCCAATCTCACCTAGGGACCCAGGACATCCAGAACTGGCACTCTATCAGCTTATAATGAAGAGATTCGATGAGGTTGTCGGTGCTCTTCCTCCCAAGACTTGGAAAGAACAGCCAGAAGGGATACCCCTTGATGACCCGCAACCAGGTCCTTCAGGGATTCCTCGTCCGCCTAGATCTTCTCCAATATCTCCTCCTAGAGAAGATCCATACGATACTTGGGATGAAGGACACACAGACACGTCATCTGAAGATTTCATGTCAGATCCTTCACCTCCAGATCCAAGGAAAAAATCTCCACTGGAAGATTTATCATTTACAAATTTCATCCAGGAGATGGCGGACACTATACCCTTCACCTTGGTAACAGAGGAAGATTCAAGGCAGCAAACATTGGAGGTTCTCCAATTTGTGGACCCTCCAAAGCAAGTAGTAGCCACACCTGTCCAGGATGTTCTTCTGGACCTACAACATCGGCTTTGGGAGCATCCATGCTCAGTGCCTGCTATAAATAAAAGAATGGACACAACTTAATTGGTGCAGTCTGCTCCCGGCTACCAAAAGTCACAGCTTCCACACCAATCGGTGGTGGTAGAATCTGCACAAAAGAAGTCGAAAAGGATAAGACCACATTCTTCAACTCCCCCAGGAAAAGATCACAGAGTCTTGCATTCCCTGGGAAGGAAGGTTTATCAAGGAGCCATGTTAAATTCTAAAATATCTTCTTACCAATTATACATGACTCAATACCAAAGAAATCTGTGGAAACAGATGCAGGAGTTTATACCGTCATTGCCACAACAACATCAAGAAGCAGCCCAAGCAATTATCCACAAGGGGCTGGAGGCGGGCAAACACGAGGTCCGTGCTGCCTATGATGGCTTTGAAACAGCATCCAGAGTGGCTGCATCGGGTATAAGTGCAAGACGTTGGGCATGGCTTAAAGCCTCGGACCTCAGGCCTGAAGTCCAGGAAAAATTGGTTGACCTCCCATGTCTTGGTGATAACCTTTTTGGTTCCAAGGTACAAGATGTGGTTACTGAATTGAAAGAGCACACAGAAACCCTGCGACAACTTTCATTGATTCCGCAGGATCCGGCTACACAGTCAACTCGTAGGCCTCAAAGGAAAGAACCTAGAAGACCCTTCTACCGACAGAGGCGGTATTACCCTCCAACATCTAAGAGCAGATCTTCTAGACCTCAACAAAGACCTCAGCCCAGACAACCTAGGGCAGCTAGGCCCCAACCTCCGCCACAGATGGGACCGGCTGCTGGCTTTTGAGATTTTTTCCAGAGACCAAAGCCATCTCTCCAATCCTCATCCACAGCTTCTGGTAGGAGGTCGAGTATCCTCCTTTTACAACCACTGGGTGCAAATAACAACAGAACAATGGGTATTTACAATAATATTTTGAGGTTACCAACTCAATTTCCTCTCAATTCCAAAATATTCTCCTCCGAGATCTTTTTCTCTAACCGAAAATCACATAACCCAATTACAAGTAGAATTATCGACCCTTCTGAGAGCCAGAGCAGTAGAGCTGGTGCCCCGGACTCAGCAGAGCAGAGGATTCTATTCCCGTTATTTCCTCATTCCAAACAAAACCGGAGGCCTACGTCCCATCCTAGACCTCAGTAATCTCAACATATTTCTGAAGAAAGAAAAGTTCAGGATGGTCTCTCTAGGCACCATGCTTCCACTCCTTCAAACAGGAGATTAGCTTTGTTCTCTGGATCTTCAAGATGCTTACGCTCACATTCCAATATTCCCCGCTCATCGCAAGTACCTGCGCTTCACGGTGGGTCATCAGCATTTCCAGTACAGAGTACATCAATTTGGACTCGCCTCTGCTCCCAGAGTATTCACCAAATGTCTGGCAGTAATAGCAGCACACTTGCACAAAGAAAGTGTCCATGTCTTTCCCTATTTAGACGACTGGCTCATCAGAAGTCAATCTCAACAAGGAGCTCTGGCTTCTCTCAGTCGAACAATTACTCTACTTCACTCCATGGGCTTTCTCATCAATTATCAAAAGTCCCATCTCATTCCATCTCACCTGCTTCAATTCATAGGAGTAGAATTGAACACTATCCTCTCAAAGGCCTTTCTACCTGAGGATCAGGCAGAGACACTTTCCCTTCTGGCAAACTCGATTCATTCGAAGAAACAAGCAACAGCTCATCAGTTTCTAACCTTACTAGGCCACATGGCCTCCACAGTGCATGTCACTCCTATGGCTCAGTTAGCCATGCGGGTAACCCAATGGACTTTAAGATCACAATGGATCCAAGCCATTCAACCACTGTACTCTCCAATTCAAGTAACCCACCAACTACGTTCATCTCTACTTTGGTGGGCGAACAAGGACAATTTGTGCAAGGGCCTTCCCTTCCAGCAACCGGTCCCACAGATAACTTTAACTACAGATGCATCCACCTTGGGTTGGGCAGCTCACATAGACAATCTCCAAACCCAAGGTACTTGGACAAAACTCAAAGCAACATTTCAAATCAATTTCCTGGAACTTCGAGCTATATGTTATGCTCTGCATGCGTTCAAGGACTGCCTTTCACACAAGACTGTTCTGATCCAAACGGACAACACAGTAGCCATGTGGTACATCAACAAACAGGGAGGTATGGGCTCGTATCTCCTTTTTCAAGAAGCCGCTCAGATTTGGGACTGGGCCCTGACACATTCCATGTTTCTCCGAGCCACTTAACTGGCAGGCATTCACAACGTAGTGGCAGATCGACTCAGTCGCCAGTTCCAACCACACGAATGGTCCCTGGGTCTCTTAGTAGCAACCAGGATATTTCAACGTTGGGCACAACCAACAATAGACCTCTTTGCGTCTCACCTGAATCACAAAGTAGACAACTTCTGCTCTCTGCACAGAGAGAATTACCAACTAGCCAAGGACGCCTTTGCTCGCCCTTAGAACTCAGGCCTTCTATACGTGTTTCCTCCAATACCGCTCATAACCAAAATTCTAGTGAAGCTACAACAGGACAAAGAGTCCATGATCCTCATAGCCCCGTATTGGCCTCGACAAGTATGGTTTCCCACACTTCTAGACCTCTCGATCAGGGATCCAATTCGCCTGGGTATAGCTCCCACTCTCATAACTCAGGATCAGGGTCGGTTGCGCCATCCCAACCTTCAATCCCTATCCCTGACAGCATGGATATTGAAAGCTTGATTTTACAACCACTCAATCTTTCAACCAATGTATCTCAAGTGCTTATAGCTTCACGTAAACCTTCAACATGAAAGAATTATTCTTCAAAATAGAAAAGGTTTACTTTGTGGTACAGACAAAAGAACATTGATCCTTTCTCCTGCCCCACAACTTCCCTACTTGACTACTTATGTCATCTTTCAGACTCTGGTCTACAGACTTCATCTGTTAGAGTACATTTAAGTGCAATCTCAGCTTACCATAACAAGATGGGAGATGCACCAATATCCATACATCCCCTTGTCAGTAGATTTATGAGAGGTTTAATTCACCTCAAACCACCAATTCGGCCACCAGTTACAGAATGGGACCTGAATTTGGTCTTAACAAGACTCATGCGTTCTCCTTTTGAACCCATGAATTCCTGTGATCTTAAATTTCTCACATGGAAGACTATCTTCCTCATAGCCATTACATCGGCTAGAAGGGTTAGTGAGTTACAAGTACTTGTCACGTACTCACCCTATACAAAATTCCTACATGACAGAGTGGTTCTCTGTACACATCCAAAATTCCTACCCAAGGTAGTTACGGAATTCCACTTGAACCAATCCATAGTTTTACCCACTTTCTTTCCAAGACCTCATTCTCACCAAAGAGAACGGGCTTTACATACCTTGGACTGCAAGTGTGCGCTAGCATTTTACTTAGACCGCACTGCACTCCATAGGAAATCCACTCAGCTCTTTCTATCTTATAATCCAAACAAACCAGGAAAAGCAGTGGGTAAACATACTCAATCCAATTGGCTAGCAGATTGCATACAGTTCTGCTATGAAAAAGCAGGCCTTCCTCTCCAAGGGTGAGTAAAGGCACATTCAGTAAGAGCAATGTCAACCTCAGTAGCACACTATCGCTCAGTGCCAGTTCTTGACATATGTAAAGCAGCAACATGGAGTTCTCTTCACACCTTTGCAGCTCATTACTGTTTGGTCAAAGAAGGACGACAAGATTCAGCCTATGGACAATCTGTCTTAAAGAACTTGTTTCCAGTTTAATCCCAACTCCTTCTACATCCAATCTGCTGTGATCTTCGGCTGCCTCATTTTCAACAACAATACTTCACTGTTGCTTCACTACAAAATGACTAATGCTAATCACCCATATGTGAGGACTAGCATCCTGCTTGTCCTGGGATAAAGCAAAATTGCTTACCTTGTAATAGGTGTTATCCCAGGACAGCAGGATGTAGTCCTCACAAAACTGACCTGCCACCCCACGGAGTTGGGTCCAATACATTTTATTATTTATTTTTTGCTAAAGCTTATTGCTACATACAAGACTGAAGAGAGACCCCTGTGGCAGAGAATATCATGGCATGCTGGGTATGCTCAGTGGCCTCACAGGGCCAGTCAAAAATTTATGGAAACTTTGACAGAAAGTTTTCCCGCATAGGGCTCCATCAATGATGTCACCCACATGTGAGGACTACATCCTGCTGTCCTGGGATAACACCTATTACAAGGTAAGCAATTTTGCTTTATCCCAGGACAAGCAGGATGATAGTCCTCACATATGGGTGACATCTTCAGATGGAGCCCTGATACATAAAACTTCTGTCAAAAGTTTCTAGAAACTTTGGCTGGCACACTGAGCCTACTGAGCATGCCCAGCATGCCATGATATTCTCAGCCTCAGGTGTATCCCTTCAGTCTCTTTTTTTCTGCCTTGCTGTTGGCATTGCAGATTAGGAGCTCTGGGAATTTTTCCTTCACTTTTTTCCTCAGGGAAGAAAATATTTTCAGTCACAAAATAATTGTCATCGGGTCTCCCTTCGACATAGTATCGGGGAATACATTTTTTGAATCATTTTTCGGTCGATTCCGGTCACCCTCACTAATGGTATCCGCCGTTCATCGACCGTTACTCGGCCTAACTTTCTATCATGGCCTCCAGATTCAAGAAATATCCAGATTGTAACCAGACTATGTCAATTACCGACCCCCACAATGTTTGTGTTTTGTGCCTGGGATCAGGCCACGATGTCCGGGCTTGTTCAACTTGTGGTCAAGTATATTAATAGAATTATCCTGGGTCTACCACAGGTATTAACACTGACAAGTATTACAAACAATATACCCGTGTATTTCAATGAAATTTATCTTCAATTTTTATTCTTTAACAAACCTTTAAAAACATAACACATATCTGTTTATATCACCCATACACACCACATTCACTCACACACCAATAAACTATTAAAATCCAACAATACAAACTTGTTACACTTTAACAATACTATTGCAACATTCCCTAATTTACAATGTAAACATACTCCTCTTTTATTATTTACCCCAATTTCTACCACTGTTATATTTAACACAAGTTTCCTTTACTATTGTAGACAATCATTTATAATTAGAATTCCTTATTAGATTCATATTTCATAAGTTACATCCCAAACATAATGAACATTTACAATACTCTTTGCTTATATCCCGTCTGAGTTTCTTATTAGATTGCCGTTCTCATTTTCATGAAATTCATAACTTGGGATACAAGTTATGAATTTCATGAAAATGAGAACGGCAATCTAATAAGAAACTCAGACGGGATATAAGCAAAGAGTATTGTAAATGTTCATTATGTTTGGGATGTAACTTATGAAATATGAATCTAATAAGGAATTCTAATTATAAATGATTGTCTACAATAGTAAAGGAAACTTGTGTTAAATATAACAGTGGTAGAAATTGGGGTAAATAATAAAAGAGGAGTATGTTTACATTGTAAATTAGGGAATGTTGCAATAGTATTGTTAAAGTGTAACAAGTTTGTATTGTTGGATTTTAATAGTTTATTGGTGTGTGAGTGAATGTGGTGTGTATGGGTGATATAAACAGATATGTGTTATGTTTTTAAAGGTTTGTTAAAGAATAAAAATTGAAGATAAATTTCATTGAAATACACGGGTATATTGTTTGTAATACTTGTTCAACTTGTGCCCAGATGACACCAAAGGGCAGGCGTGCCCGATTGGACAAGATGGAGTTGTTTAAGAAAACCGCATTGTCATCGTCGACATCGTCTCCAAGGAGAATATCTCCCTCTGTCGCAAAACATTGAGGAGAAAAGAGGACCGGTGACCGTCTGTCACCGACTCCATCGGTGTCCTCCATAGCGTCTTCCTTGGCATCTAAGGAACATCAAGAAAAAATACGCCATCGACATCGTTCCACTGACCCATCGGATGGAACAGCACAGCCATCGTCATCGAAGGACATCGAGTCGTTGCCCAATGAGTCTGGGTACTGGAACCAACACGCCCTACCGTACCCGAGGAACCGAGGAGCTCTCCACCGGGCTCGATGTTAGAGACTGTGCCACCACACTCAGTCATGGAAGTGCCAGTAGCACCAGTCTTACCTTCCCTAGTGACAGTGGACCCAGTCCCAGTTTCCAGGGAAGAGGTGACTACCATGGTCCAGCAGGCCATTGTTCAGGCTTTTCGAAACTTCCAGCCTCCTTCTGTACCACCGGTACCGACACCGACCCCGGCATCGACATCGGATCCGTTGATATTTCAGCCTTTGCTGAACAAAATCAATGCCTTGATCGGTATATTTCCTTCACCGGCACCAACGACGCTGGTACCTCCGGTGCAACCATCGACTCCATCGATCCGGCGTGTACACCGGTGACTCCTTCCATTCCGATCCCAGGTTCATCGGAGGAAGATGAGAGGGACTCGGATTCCGTCCCAGGGCCATCGGGCCTTCACCATCATCGAATACCTGCAAAACCATCGATGCCAGTAAAAGATCCCTCGATGCCAATGCGTCCCGGTCCATTGGGTGATATCCTACATCGGTTCCCATCAATGCCATCGAGACCCATCGATTCTCCATTGATGCCTTCATTACCTCTTATGCTGCCAAAGCAGATTCCATCAAAATCTGCTTTTAAGACAAAGCATCATCTACAACCAGATGATCCTGAATCACCTTATCATCCTCAGTATACTCCCTGGAAGGATGTGGATACTGATACTGAGTCAGAAGAATTACAGTCTGAGCCTTCTCCACCAGAAGAGAGAAAAAAGTCCCCTCCTGAAGACTTGTCCTTTACAAACTTCATTAAAGAAATGGCGGACACAATTCCTTTCGAATTACTGACGGAGGAGGACACAAGACACAAGGCCCTAGAAGTCCTTCAATTCGTTGATGCACCAAATGAGGTAATGGCAATACCAGTCCATGAAGTCCTGTTAGAGCTCCAGCAAAGGATGTGGGAACATCCAGGTTCAGTACAAGCTATACATAGAAGAACAGATGCCACATACCTGGTGCAACATGCTCCAGGTTTCCAAAAGCTCCAACTGCCTCATCATGCTGTAGTCTTTGAATTGGCTCAGAAAAAAGCCAGGAAACAGAAGCCACACTCTTCTGTCCCACCAGGAAAAGAACAGAAGTTCTTAGATACCTTAGGAAGAAAAGTTTTTCAGGGATCCATGCTGGTATCTCGTATTGCGGCGTACCAGTTTATATGACACAGTACCAAAGAAACGACCATGTCAACAATCTAGCATGTTTGGCAAACTCTATAACCCAATACCAGTTCGCATCTGCCCATCAACTTCTAGTGCTACTAGGACACATGGCCTCGACAGTACATGTTACTCCTATGGCGAAATTAGCCATGAGAAGAACTCAATGGACTTTGAAATCTCAATGGCTACAAGCTTTCCAACCACTGTCGTACACAGTTCAAATTACCCACCAGTTACGCCTATTGCTCCACTGGTGGACAAATCAAACAGCATTGAAAGCTGGTCTCCCATTCCAACAGTCAACTCCGCAAGTCATCCTGACCACAGATGCTTCCAACTTGGGATGGGGAGCTCATGTCAACAACCTTCAAACACAAGGGACTTGGACTACGCTCGAAATGAAGTGTCAGATAAACTTCTTAGAACTTTGAGCGATGCGATATGCCCTTTATGCCTTCAAAGACTGCCTCTCAAACAAGACTGCTACTGTGTCGTCCATTTGTATCAGCACAATGTGGTACATAAACAAACAGGGAGGCACAGGCTCTTATCTGCTCTGCCAGGAAGCGGTGCAGATTTGGGCTTGGGCTCTAGAGCACTCCATGCATCTCCGAGCAACTTATCTGGCGGGCATACAAAACGCCCTAGCGGACGATCTCAGTCGACATTTCCATCCCCACGAATGGTCTCTGGATCCACGTGTAGCGAGCAAAATCTTTCAATGCTGGGGTCGCCCAACCATAGACCTCTTTGCGTCCAAACTAAACCACAAAGTGGGAAGGTTTTGCTCCCTCCACGGCCGTTGGCAAGCATTCCCCAGGGACGCCTTTGCTCGCCCCTGGAACACAGGACTTCTATATGCATATCCTCCAATCCCGCTCATAGCCAAAACTCTCATGAAGCTACAACAGGACAGAGGAGCAATGATCCTCATAGCCCCATACTGGCCTCGACATGTATGGTTTCCCATACTCCTCGACCTCTCGATCAGAGAGCCAATTCGCCTCGGCATAGCACCCACTCTCGGAACTCAGAATCAGGGCAAGTTGCGGCATCCCAACCTGACAACTCTTGCCCTGACAGCTTGGATGTTGAAAGCTTAATTCTGCAACCACTTAATCTTTCGGCACAAGTCTCTAAAGTTCTCGTTGCTTCACAAAAGCCTTCCACACGTAAATCTTACCACTTTAAGTGGACTAGATTTACCAAAGGTTTTGATCCTTTCTCTTTCCCCACTCCTTCTTTATTAGATTACCTATGCCATCTTTCGGATTCCGGTCTCCAGACATCCTCGGTAAGGGTACACCTAAGTGCCGTAGCGGCATACCACAAGGGCATAGGGGATGCGCCAATAACAGCACAACCCCTAGTAAGTCGGTTTATGAGAGGCTTACTTCACCTTAAGCCTCCCATTCGACCACCGGTCACTGAACGGGACCTAAATATAGTACTGATGAGACTCATGCGGTCACCGTTTGAGTCTCTACATTCCTGTGATGAAAAATTTCTTACATGGAAAGTATTTTTCTTAGTAGCCATTACACATCGGCTAGGAGGGTCAGTGAGTTACAAGCTCTCATCACATACTCACCCTACACAAGGTTCCTGCATGACAGAGTAGTCCTTCGTGCTCACCCCAAATTCCTACCAAAAATGGAAACAGATTTTCACATCAATCAGTCAATAGTCTTGCCTACTTTCTTTCCAAGACCTCACTCTCACCAGGGAGAGAGAGTCTTACACACCTTAGACTGTAAACGTGCGCTAGCTTTTTACCTGAACCGCACGGCGGTCCATAGGAAATCCACCCAACTCTTTGTTTCATTTGACAAAAATAAACCAGGAGTTGCGGTAGGAAAACAGACTCTCTCCAACTGGCTAGCAGACTGTATCGAATTCTGTTATGAAAAAGCAAACATTCCTCTCCAGGGGCGAGTAAAAGCACATTCAGTAAGGGCTATATCTACATCAGTAGCACACTATCGTTCAGTGCCCATTCTTGACATATGTAAAGCTGCAACATGGAGTTCCCTTCACACCTTTGCAGCTCATTATTGTTTGGACAAAGAAGGACGACAAGATTCAGCCTTTGGACAATCTGTCTTAAAGAACTTATTTCCAGTATAACACCAACTCCTTCTACATCCATCCTGCTGTGATTTCAGGCTGCCTCATTTTTTTCAGCAGTACACCAGTTGTTGTGCTTGTTGCACAAGTTGTATGCTGTTGGTATAATGTAAGAATGTCTCAGCCTGTAGCTTGCTAATCACCCATATGTGAGGACTATCATCCTGCTTGTCCTGGGATAAAGCAAAATTGCTTATCTTGTAATAGGTGTTATCCCAGGACAGCAGGATGTAGTCCTCACAGAACCCACCCGCCATCCCGCGGAGTTGGGTCCGATACGTTTTATTATTTTATTTTTTTAGCTTACGCATACTGCTACAAACGAGACTGAAGGGAGACCCCTGTGGCTGAGAATATCATGGCATGCTGGGCATGCTCAGTGTACCAGCCAAAAGTTTCTAGAAACTTTTGACAGAAGTTTTCCGTATCAGGGCTCCATCTGATGATGTCACCAATATGAGAGGACTACATCCTGCTGTCCTGGGATAACACCTATTACAAGGTAAGCAATTTTGCTTTCTCCAGTTGCTGCTGCTGCTGCTGTTCGGCAGGCACCATTAGAGAGGTCAAGTGGCACAGTGATGGCAGGCCTGGATAGGAAGCATGACAGCGGCGGCGGCGCTCCAGCACCTAGAAACATTTTCCACCAGAGCCAGTTGCCTGTGCCAGTTGTCTGTGCCTAAATCTGGATCTGACTCAGTTGTCAGCTGTGATAACCAAGTGGCATGCCTCAAACCTTACAAATCTTGTCTGAAGACTACATATGTAGAGTCACCTAGGACAGGGGGGCATGAACAGGCCTCCCGGAGATCACTGGCAGCTGCAGCCCAAATATATTTATTTATTTATTTATTTTATTTAAAAAAAAAAAAAAAAAAAAAGCTGCTGTGCTGAGACTGGCTCCCCAGAAAATGAGAAAGCTGCTTCAAAGGAAGGTCTGCCAGAGCATTATGGCTTACTCGTAGAGGAAGGGAAGGAGAGGTGGGAGGGGTGGGTGGAAGTCAGAAATGATTCCAGTCCTACCCAGCATGCTGTGGAAAAACTCCTGGGACTGTACAGTTGTGTCCGGCAGCACTAGTTGCTGCCATTCTAGAGGTGTGCATCCATTTTCCACGTATTTGTAATCCACAACTTATTTTGTCCTATCTGTTAAATACGTGGGAAGGCGAAACGCATCGCGACTCCCCACGTATTTAACAGATTTCTGTTTTATTCGGCCTCCTAAATAAAAATTTAAACCCCCCACCCTCCTGACCCCCCCCCCCAAGACTTACCAAAACTCCCTGGTGGTCCAGCGAGGAATCCAGAAGCCATCCCTGCATTCTCACACCCTCGTTTGCCGGTTTCATCACCTGTGACATAGTATGGGCAAAGGCTATCGACGCCATTTTGAGTATTGGCATTGGACGGCCGGCGTGCAGGAGGTCGCTCCTGGACCCCCGCTGGACTTTTGGCAAGTCTTGTGGGGGACAGGAGGCCCCCCCAAGCTGGCCAAAAGTCCCTGTGGGTCCAACGGGGGTCCCGGAGCGACCTCCTGCATGCCGGCCGTCCGATGCCAGGACTCAAAATGGCGCCGATAGCCTTTGCCCATACTATGTCACAGGGGCTACCGGTGCCATTGGTCAGCCCCTGTCACATGGTAGGAGCACAAGATGGCACCGGTGACCATGTGACAGGAGCTGACCAATGCACCGGTAGCCCCTGTGACACAGGCTATCGGCGCCGTGATGAAACCGGCAAACGAGGGTGTGAGAATACAGGGATGGCTTCTGATTTCCCGCTGGACCACCAGGGAGTTTTGGTAAGTCTTGGGGGGGTCAGGAGGGTGGAGGGTTGTCGTTAATTTTAATTTTAGCAGGGACACGAATTTAACTCGCCATATTAACGCATCGGGGCACCATACGGCCGAATGTAATGCATTTGCGCCCCGACGAATCCGAATCACGAATGCAACGAAAACTTTTTGGCTGCACATCCCTATGCCATTCACCTCGGACGAGGGTGACAGCTTTAAGGAGGACTGAATCACCAGCGTGCCCTGAGTGAGGAGCTGATGTAATAACCCATGTTGTTCCTAAGTGGCTTTTTACTCACGTTTAGCACGTAGGTTTTTCAGTTCTAACATAATCCTAGTATGTAAGGGGAGTGGGGGGGGGGGGGGGTTAGCGCTGAAAAAGCACATGATAAAATGGGAATAAAAAGCCACAGCAGCTCCCAGCAAATTGCAGGGTAATAAGCTTAGCTGTTACCAGGCAGTGTAAAGAGGATTCTCACAGGACAAGCAGGATGGTAGTCCTCACATATGGGTGACATCACAGGATGAAGCCCAATCACGGAAAACATCTGTCAAAGTTTCCAGAATTTTGACTGGCCCCTATTGGGCATGCCCTACATTTATTTATTTATTTATTTATTTATTTATTTAAAGGTTTTTTATATACCGCGGAACGTTTCAAGCATCACCTTGGTTTACAATGAACAATAATTTAGCAACAGGCTTTACAAACAATTCAGAAAGAACAAGCATATATCAAAAAACAAGGCAATGAGTCAACATATGGTACAATTGAATCCCGGAACATGGCACTAATCCTGCAGCCAGCAGGGGTCCCCCTTCAGTCTTCTTTTTTCCACGCAGCAGTAGCCTCACGGTAAAGGAGCTCTGCAGAGATTCCTGACAGGAATTTTCCTCACGGAATTACTAAAGATTTATTTGCCCCACAGGGGTCCCTCCTTTAACTTTTTTCTGTCTGCGGTACTCCGGTAAGTTTTTACCCGTTTTCCGTCGAGTTTGGCCCTCGCGGCCTACTGGCCGTCGACCGTACCACAGCTCAATTTTTTGCCATGGTGTCAGGGTTCCATCGGTGCCTGGACTGTAATCGCACCATGTCCATCACAGACCCCTATGAAGTCTGTGTTATGTGTCTAGGACGCAAGCACGATGTCTTGACCTGCACCAAATGTGCCCTTATGACACCAAAAGGTCGCAAGGCCAGAATGGAGAAGATGGAACTTCTCGTCCATGCTCAAACCCCGACTCCATCCATTGCATCAACGTCGTCGGAACTGGCACCGTCAACTTTGCGCCAGCATCGACCACCGGCCGGTGACCGTCCGGCATCAACGACATCTTGGCCTTCGACACCCTCTACTCCCCCTCAGGACCGAGGGGATCGTAGAGACAAACATCGCCATCGACACCGTAAGTCTCTGGCCATCGAGGGAGCGAAATCATCGACCTCGCCATCGTCCGAACCGCTGTCGAAGAAACCCCATCCAGAAAAGGCATCGACCTTTTCAGCGACCGGGTCACCAAGGCAACCCTCACCCGACAGGGGATCGGGAGCCGCGACTCCACCTTTAACGGTGGTCCCTCCGGCTATGCCTCTGTTTCCTTCTTCTGTTCCGGAGCCGGGGCTGCTTGCTCCAGGTCTCTGAGAAGAACTGGACCGGATGGTTCAGGAGGACATCTACAAAGCGATGCAATGACTCCAGGTTCCTCTGGCACCGACACTGGTACCAATTGCGGAACCGTCCACCGACCCGGTTCCGGCAGCATTGGCACCGCTGCTCTCCAGGATGGAAGCGCTCATTGCCGCTTTTCCACCGATGGACCCCGGGTCGCCAATGGCTCCGGTGCCCTCCCCGCTTACATTGTCATTGGGAGGAGAAACACCATTTCGCATCCCTCCATCGGGAGTTCTGCCTCAGCCATCGATACCGATACATCCCTTACCACTGATTCAACCATCGGTGCCGATACGTCTGTTGGCGCCACCGAGCCATCCATCGATACCCTTGATGCCTGCGCCGGTGCCTTCGATGCCTTCATCGGTGCCTCCGATAATTCCTCCGATTCCTTCAGAGCCTAGGCCAGGACCTTCAGGTATCCCACCACCCCGTCCCCCTCTACTTCCTAGAGGGACAGGTGCTGATCTTTATGATACCTGGACTGATGATTCCTCGCCAGACTCCGATGATTTACCTTCACCACCTTCACCCACTGAAAGTAGGATGTGTTCTCCTCCAGAGGACCTCTCCTTTATAAATTTTGTGAAGGAAATGTCTGAATTGGTTCCCTTCCAGTTGCAGACTGAACAGGATGACAGACATCAGATGATGGAGTTGCTCCAATTCTTGGATGCTCCTAAAGAAATAACCTCCATTCCTATCCACCAGGTTCTTCTAGATCTCCTCAAGAAGAACTGGGAACATCCTGGATCCATTGCTCCAATGCATAGAAAGGCTGATACTACCTCCTTGGTGCAGTCAGCTCCAGGCTTTCAGAAAACTCAACTGGATCACCAATCTGTAGTTGTTGAATCTGCACAAAAGAGAGCAAAGAGATCAAAGTCTCACACTTCTTTCCCCCCTGGCAAGGAACAGAAGTTTCTAGATTCCATTGGACGCTGAGTATTCCAAGGCTCAATGCTCATCTTCCGGACTGCCAATTATCAGCTCTATATGACCCAGTATAATAGGATCATTTTTAAACAGATACAAGACTTGACAGATACCCTGCCTCAACAATTCCAAGATCAGCTTCAAACCCTAGTAAACAAGGGTTTTGAGGCAGGCAAGCATGAGATCAGATCATCCTATGATATCTTCAATACTGCTACCAGAGTGTCTGCAGCAGCTATTTTGGCAAGGAGATAGGCCTGGCTCAAGTCTTCTGACCTTCGTCCTGAGGTACAAGACAGGTTATCTGACCTACCCTGTGTAGGTGATAACCTATTTGGAGAGCAGATTCAACGGACAGTGGCGGAACCTAAGGACCATCATGAGACTCTCAGACAGCTCTCTTTGATTCCTCCTGACTACTCTTCAAAACAGCCCTTCCAAAAGGACTCTAAGAAGTCCTTCTTCCTGCCGAAGAAGTCCTACCCACCACCAACCAGATCCCGTGCCATGAGACCTTTTCAAAAAGCCCAGTCTCGCCAGACATGGAAACAAAGGCCACAAGCAGCTCCTCAGCCAGGGCCTGCTTCAGGTTTTTTACTTCCACCTAGAGAGCAGCAGTTAAATTCCACTGCCTCACATACCAGTGGGAGGTCGATTGTGCCACTTCCACAACATATGGCACTCAATCACCTCAGACCAATGGGTACTGGCGATAATTGTTCAGGGTTACCATCTGACCTTCCTCTCCCTGCCACCAGACTCCCCACCTCTACCAACTTGGAGAACATCCGATCATTCCATTCTTCTGGATCAAGAGGTCTCCCTCCTTCTCCAGTCCAAGGCAATAGAACCCGTACCCGACTCTCAGCACGGCCTAGGGTTCTATTCCTGGTACTTTCTAATCCCCAAAAAATCGGGAGGCGTTCGTCCTATCCTGGACCTACAGGCCCTCAACAAGTACCTCCAGCGAGAGAAGTTCAAGATGGTAACCTTAGGCTCGCTTCTTCCTCTTCTACAAAGAGGAGACTGGCTCTGCTCTCTGGACCTCCAGGACTCATACACTCATATTATGATAACCCCATCTCATCGCAAATACCTGAGGTTTTTAGTAGGCCCCAAGCACTATCAATACCGAGGGCTTCCATTCAGGCCTAGCATCTGCGCCACGAGTCTTCACAAAATGCCTCGTAGTAGTTGCAGCCTTCCTCAGGACCCAAGGTGTACACATCTACCCCTATCTAGATGACTGGTTAATCAGGGCTCCCACTCAGCAAGCTGCTCTGTCGTCCCTCAAACTAACCTTACACACTCTAATTTCATTAGGATTTCTCGTCAACTACGACAAATCCTATTTAGTCCCACCTTAAAACTTGTCGTTCATTGGGGCAGACTTTGGACACCTTGCAGGCAAAGGCTTTCCTGCCTCGACAGCGGGCTCTTGCTCACCAGCTGCAGTTTCAGCATTCTTCGACTGCATGCCACTTTCTCATCCTCCTGGGACACATGGCGTCCTCAGATCAGGTCACACCAATGGCCCGTTTGGCCATAAGAGTCTTGCAGTGGACTCTAAGGTCTCAATGGACTCAAAGTATTCAGCCCCTGTCGACCATTGTCCACGTAACAGACTCACTCCGTCAATCTCTTGCCTGGTGGAAAAATCAGAACAATCTCCTCCAAGGCTTGTCCTTTCAGGCTCCAGACCCTCAAATAACTCTCACCACCAATGCTTCCAACCTCGGCTGGGGAACCCATGTGGCCAATCTGCAGACACAAGGATCTTGGTCTCCAGATGAAGCCAAACACCAAATAAATTTCCTGGAGCTTCGAGCAAGAAGATACGCTCTCAGGGCATTTCAGGATCCCCTCTCAAATCAAGTTATCCTGATCCAGACGGACAACCAGGTGGCCATGTGGTACATCAACAAACAAGGGGGCATGGGCTCCTTCCTTCTGTGTCAGGAAGCTGCGCAGATATGGGCGGAAGCTCTCTCCCACTCAATGTACCTCAAGGCCACCTGGTTGCCGGGAGTGGACAATGTGTTAGCAGACAAGCTGAGTCGCTTCTTTCAACCGCACAAGTGGTCTCTCAACCCCTCGGTGGCGAACTCCATCTTCCAACAATGGGGATATCCTCAGATAGACCTCTTTGCGTCCCTTCAAAACTGCAAAGTAGAGAACTTCTGCTCTCTCATTCACAGCAAACACTCTCTGCCCTGAGACGCATTCTCCCTCTCGTGGACAACCGGTCTGCTTTATGCATTCCCTCCACTTCCTCTTCTCTCGAAGACTCTTATGAAGTTACGTCAGGACAAGGAAACTATGATCCTGATAGCACCTCACTGGCCACACCAAGTGTGGTTTCCAATAATGCAGGATCTCTCCATTTGCAGGCGCATTCCCTTAGGGACGTACCCGCTCCAGATCACTCAAAACGACAGATGCCTCCGTCATCCCAATCTTCACACCTTCTCTCTGACGGCATGGATGTT